>NW_025539333.1:0-13541 GCF_020615455.1 Coregonus clupeaformis
ATGCAGTATATACAGTGGGGAGAACAAGTATTTGATACACTGCCGATTTTGCAGGTTTTCCTACTTACAAAGCATGTAGAGGTCTGTAATTTTTATCATAGGTACACTTCAACTGTGAGAGACGGAATCTAAAACAAAAATCCAGAAAATCACATTGTATGATTTTTAAGTAATTAATTTTCATTTTATTGCATGACATAAGTATTTGATACATCAGAAAAGCAGAACTTAATATTTGGTACAGAAACCTTTGTTGGCAATTACAGAGATCATACGTTTCCTGTAGGTCTTGACCTGGTTTGCACACACTGCAGCAGGGATTTTGGCCCACTTCTCCATACAGACCTTCTCCAGATCCTTCAGGTTTCGGGGCTGTCGCTGGGCAATACGTACTTTCATCCCTCCAAATATTTTCTATTGGGTTCAGGTCTGGAGACTGGCTAGGCCACTCCAGGACCTTGATATGCTTCTTACGGAGCCACCCTTAGCGTTGCCCTGGCTGTGTGTTTCGGGTCGTTGTCATGCTGGAAGACCCAGCCACGACTCCATCTTCAATGCTCTTACTGAGGGATGGAGGTTGTTGGCCAAGATCTCACGATACATGGCCCCATCCATCCTCCCTCAATACGGTGCAGTCATCCTGTCCCCTTTGCAGAAAAAGCATCCCCAAATAATGATGTTTCCACCTCCATGCTTCACGGTTGGGATGGTGTTCTTGGGGTTGTACTCATCCTTCTTCTTCCTCCAAACACGGCGAGTGGAGTTTAGACCAAAAAGCTCTATTTTTGTCTCATCAGACCACATGACCTTCTCCCATTCCTCCTCTCGATCATCCAGATGGTCATTGGCAAACTTCAGACGGGCCTGGACATGCGCTTGAGCAGGGGGGCCTTGCGTGCGCTGCAGGATTTTAATCCATGATGGCGTAGTGTGTTACTAATGGTTTTCTTTGAGACTGTGGTCCCAGCTCTCTTCAGGTCATTGACCAGGTCCTGCCGTGTAGTTCTGGGCTGATCCCTCACCTTCCTCATGATCATTGATGCCCCACGAGGTGAGATCTTGCATGGAGCCCCAGACCGAGGGTGATTGACCGTCATCTTGAACATCCTCCATTTTATAATAATTGTGCCAACAGTTGTTGCCTTCTCGCCAAGCTGCTTGCCTATTGTCCTGTAGCCCATCTCAGCCTTGTGCAGGTCTACAATTTTATGCCTGATGTCCTTACACAGCTCTCTGGTCTTGGCCATTGTGGAGAGGTTGGAGTCTGTTTGATTGAGTGTGTGGACAGGTGTCTTTTATACAGGTAACGAGTTCAAACAGGTGCAGTTAATACAGGTAATGAGTGGAGAACAGGAGGGCTCTTAAAGAAAAAACTAACAGGTCTGTGAGAGCCGGAATTCTTACTGGTTGGTAGGTGATGAAATACTTATGTCATGCAATAAAATGCAAATTAATTACTTAAAATCATACAATGTGATTTTCTGGATTTTTGTTTTAGATTCCGTCTCTCACAGTTGAAGTGTACCTATGATAAAAATTACAGACCTCTACATGCTTTGTAAGTAGGAAAACCTGCAAAATCGGCAGTGTATCAAATACTTGTTCTCCCCACTGTACATATGAGATGAGTAGTGCAAGATATGTAAACATTATTAAAGTTGAGGACTAGGCTGCCAAAGTTCTATCAACAAATCGACTGTTGTACTCGCGCTGCTAAAATCATTGACCATTGCTATTCAAACTTCCGGGATGGTTATAAGGCCCTCCCCCATTCATGCACTCCCCATTCAGTAGACTGTACCACGGTGACATCTAGATGGCTACCAATATTAGTTATTTATTGTGTAGGTTGCTATCCTTCTTGAAATGTAAAATGCTGCCCGTCAATACGATTTTTTTTTTGGTTACACCGGTAATATGGGCGATGTCTTTTGAAGTAAACAAGCCATGTTCTCTGTAGTACTTCTGAAAACATAAAAGTCAAAAATCTGAGCTCAATTATTATCTGGGCGATTTATTTTTTAGGTCACACAGCAAGATATTTATGAGCAATTTAGAGCAGACCAAAATGTATTGTGTCAACTTGAGCTATCTATCTAGCTAGCTAGCAAACGTTAGCCAGCTAGCTAGCTAGGTTAGCTAAGAAAACAAGGTTAACTACTACCACAGTTGCTACTACTGCTATTACTACTACTACTACTACTACTACTACTACTACTACTACTACTACTACTACTACTACTACCACTACTACACTATATGTAACGATCCCCGCAGTCTGAGTTCGGTTTCTGTCTGGGTACTAGTTTTTCTGCTCGGGATCTCCAGTTTCCCGAGGGTTCTGGAACGCTCCCTGCCTGGTTGCCGGGCAACGTTGCTAGGCGGGAGCTCTCTTGATTTCCGCACCTGCATCCCATCAGCAATCTGCACACCTGGTCCTGATCATCACCCTTCTTAGGAACTCTGTCCTAACATCCATTCCCTGCCGGATCGTTAGCCATGAACAGTATGTTTATCAGCGGATCAGTCTTAGAGCTTAGAGCATTAGTTTTGTTGTTTTGCACCTTGTTTGCTTGTTGTATGCTTACCTCCGTTTTGTTCTCCCTGCAGTCACTCGTCCGGAACCTTCACCCAACCTCTGCCTGATGGTCGGGCGGCTGCCGAGCCATCATTGGACCAACTACTGCACCCTCAACAACTCATCCACGCCGCCCGCTCTGTTCCCTGGATTATTCAGCAGCACTCGTGGATCAGTTAAATAAACACTCACCTTTGACACCACTTACCTTGTCCTGGTCTGCTTCTGGGTTCTGGCTTAGTAAACCGTGACAGAACGATCCGGCCAGTAATGAACCCAGCGGACCTGGACTCTGTTCACCATGCCATTACCCATCAGGAGAAGATGTTGGGCCATCATAGCACGGTACTACAGGAGATCGCGTTGTCAGTTGGAACCTTTCTACCGGTCTGACGGAGGTCCAGAACCAGCGCAAGTTTCCGGTGGAGGATCCACTACCGGTTTCACCCATCTCGCCTGCCGCTTCTGGAGCTGTGTCCTTCCGTGAGCCCAAGGTTCCGGCCGGATAAATATGAGGGGGAGCTGGGAAGATGCCGTTCCTTCCTTATGCAGTGTGGGTTAGTGTTCGATCTACAGCCCTACTCTTATGCCACAGACAAGGCTAGGATAGCCTTTGTGATTGAGTTGCTGCGTGGTCGAGCGCTGGAGTGGGCTTCAGCCGTTTGGGAACGACAGGATCCCTGCATGGCTTCATACCAGGGGTTCACGGCCGAGATGAGGAAGCTCTTCGACCATTCCGTCCGAGGGAGGGACGCAGCTAGGCGCCTGTTTTCGCTTTCGCCAAGGAACCCGCAGCGTGGCCGACTTCGTGATCGAGTTCAAGACGTTGGCTGTGGAGAGTGGGTGGAATGAGGAGTCTCTGCAAGCGGCCTTTTACCAGGGTCTGTCGGAGCAGCTCAAGGATGAGTTGATCTCCTATCCGGAGCCTAGTGACCTGGACAGCTTGGTAGCCTTGTCTATTCGGGTGGATAATCGAGTCCGGAGAGCGAAGGGAGGGAGAAGCAATGGGTCCCGTCCAACCGATCAGCTTCTCAGGTTCCAGTCGGGTCGGGGATTGGACCAGAATACGTCGATCATCGTCCACCACACAGGATTAGTGGGAGAGGTCCTGTCTCCCGATTCTGAACCCATGCAAGTGGGGCGGCACGGGTTAACCAAAGGAGGAGCGCCAACACAGACGTAGGACTAACTGTTGCCTCTACTGTGGTGGTTCGGGACATTACCTCGCCACTTGTTCCCGGCGGTCGTCAAACTGCGCGGCTCGCTAAAGTTGGGAGGATTTTTAGCGAGCCAGTTTCGACCTCTCAATACCTCTGTCAGACCCCGTTTCCCGGCTACCCTTATGAACAGGAATCAGAGCTTAGCGATTAACGCTTTTATCGATTCAGGTGCCGGCGGAAGCTTTCTTGATGCCGAGTTGGTGGAACAGCTGGGGCTTTCAAGGAGCAATTGCCGGAAGCCATTGAAGCTACCACTCTGGACGGCAGTAGTCTGGCACGTATCACGGTGAGGACTGAACCGGTTAAGATGCTGTTGTCGGGGAATCATTCTGAGATGATTTCATTCTTCATTCTGCCGTCTTCCCATGTTCCTCTGGTCCTTGGATACCCCTGGCTGAAGGGAACACAATCCCACGTTCGATTGGGTGACGGGCAAGGTAACGAGTTGGAGCCTTGATTGTCATGCTAACTGTCTCAAGACTGCCTGTCCCCATTCGGTTCCCAGTCAGGTGATTGAGGCTAAACCCCCAGATTTGTCCCTGGTTCCCGAGACATATCACGATTTGGGGAAGTGTTCAGTAAGCAGAAGGCTCTGTCACTCCCTCCCCACCGACCATATGATTGTGCCATCAACCTGTTCCCTGGAGCTGTCTACCCCAAGGGAAGGTTATACAGTATCTCCCGACCTGAACGTGAGGCTTTGGAGACCTACATCAAGGAGTCCCTAGCTGCTGGTCTCGTTCGGCCCTCGTCATCACCCCTGGGGGCAGGATTCTTCTTTGTGGGTAAGAAGGATGGCTCTCTTCGACCGTGTATTGATTATCGGGGGTTGAATGACATCACGGTCAAGAACAAGTATCCCCTGCCCTTGATGAGTTCTGCCTTCGACTCTTACAGGGTGCTACGGTGTTCACCAAGCTAGACCTACGCAATGCGATCACATGGTCCGGATCAGAGGGGGGACGAGTGGTTGACGGGTTTCAATACACCGATGGGTCACTCGAGTATCAGGTGATGCCGTTTGGACTGACCAATGCTCCAGCGGTATTCCGAGAGTATGGTGAACGACGTCCTGAGAGATATGATCGGTCTCTTTGTGTTTGTTTACCTGGATGACATTCTGATCTTCTCGAAGGAACCTTCCGACCACGTCCAGCATGTCCGGCAGGTTCTGCAGCGATTGTTGGAGAATCGCCTGTTCGTGAAGGCCGAGAAGTGCGAGTTTCACGCCCACACGACATCCTTCCTCGGGTACATCATCTCCAGGGGAGAGATTAGGATGGACCAGGAGAAGGTTAGAGCGGTTCTGGAATGGGCCCAGCCCGGTGCGAGATTGCAGCTCCAGAGATTTTTGGGGTTTGCGAATTTCTACCGCAGATTCATCCGGGATTACAGCCGTGTGGCCGCTCCGTTAACTGCCTTGACTTCCAGTATCAGGACCTTCAAGTGGAATCCGGAGGCGGATCGAGCGTTTCTGGATTTGAAGAGGCGATTCACCAACGCACCGATTCTCTCTCAACCGGACACGGCCCGTCAGTTCGTCGTTGAAGTGGACGCGTCTGATGTGGGAGTTGGCGCCATCCTGTCGCAGCGATGCTCCACGGACAGTAAACTCCATCCCTGCGCCTACTACCTCGTCGCCTTTCGCCTGCGGAGAGGAACTACGATGTGGGTAACCGGGAGCTTCTCGCGGTGAAACTTGCCTTGGAGGAGTGGCGCCACTGGTTGGAGGGGGCGGAGCAACCGTTTATTGTCTGGACTGACCACAAGAATCTTGCTTACGTGCAATCGGCTAGACGTCGCAACTCCCGTCAGGCCAGGTGGGCGTTGTTTTTCGGACGATTCAATTTTTTCCCTGACGTTCCGACCTGGATCTAAGAACGGCAAGGCGGACGCCTTGTCCCGGATGTTCTCCAAGACGGAAGAGAGTGGGTCCAAGACCGAGACTATTCTCCCCCGGAACTGCGTCGTGGGAGCAGTTATGTGGAAGATTGAGGAGGAGGTGATGGCGGCCCTTCGGACGCTTGCCCGGTCCCCGTAACGGTCCACCCGGTCGGTTGTTTGTGCCTGAGTCGGTTCGTCCTGCTGTCCTCAAATGGTCCCACGCCAGCAAGATGGCTTGTCACCCTGGCGTGGCTCGGACGATGGCGTTTCTTCGCAGACGTTTTTGGTGGCCTGCCATGGCCGAGGATACTCGGGGTTTTGTTGCTGCCTGTCCAGTGTGTGCGCAGAATAAGAGTACCAATCGGCCCAGCTCTGGACTACTTCACCCCTTCCTATTCCCCGACGACCATGGTCGCATCTGGCCCCTGGACTTTGTCACTGGGTTGCCCGCTTCTGAGGGGAACACGGTCGTTCTGACTATCGTGGACAGATTCAGCAAGTTCGCCCACTTTGTGCCAATTGCCAAGCTTCCTCTGCCTCGGAGACGTCCGAGATCCTGGTCAGGAGGTTTTCAGGGTCCACGGGTTTGCCCAGTGATATCGTTTCCGACCGTGGCCCTCAGTTTACCTCTGCTGTCTGGAAGTCCTTCTGTTTGGCCATTGGAGCTACAGTCAGTCTCACATCTGGTTTTCACCCCCCAATCTAATGGTCAGGCGGAGAGAGCCAACCAGAAGATGGAATCCACGCTACGCTGCCTTGTCTCTTCCAACCCCACCTCCTGGGTCTCTCAGTTGCCTTGGGTTGAGTATGCCCACAATACTCTCCCTACATCTGCCACTGGGATGTCTCCCTTCCAGTGCCTGTATGGCTACCAACCTCCCTTGTTCCTTCTCAGGAGAAGGAGCTCTCAGTGCCCTCTGTTCAGGCCCATATTCGTCGTTGCCACCGGACCTGGCATCGGGCCAGAAAGGCACTCCTTGAGAGTTTCGGACCGGTATCAGCTCCAGGCGAATCGTCGCCGGATCCCCGCTCCCACCTATACCATCAGAGATAGGGTCTGGTTGGCCACACGGGATCTTCCTTTACGGACTGAGTCTAGGAAGTTGTTACCGAAGTTCATTGGTCCGTTTGTGGTGGAGAAGGTGATCAATCCAGTGGCAGTTCGACTCAAACTACCGAGGACGCTCAGAGTCCATCCCACCTTTCATGTCTCCTGCCTCAAGCCTGTTTTCCTCAGTCCTCTGTTGCCTCCTCCGCCTCCTCCTCCTCCTCCTCGGATGATCGGAGGTGGTCCTGCCTACACGGTGCGACGCATCATGGATTCCAGACGGCGGGGCCGGGGTTTCAGTATCTCGTGGACTGGGAGGGGTATGGTCCTGAAGAGAGGAGTTGATTCCGCGGCGACAGATCCTAGATGCTGACCTCATTCGTGACTTCTACCGCCTCCATCCTGGCGCTCCGGGAGTCCGCCCGGTGGCGTTCGTCGGAGGGGGGGTACTGTAACGATCCCTGCAGTCTGAGTCGGTTTCTGTCTGGGTACTAGTTTTTCTGCTCGGGATCTCCAGTTTCCCGAGGGTTCTGGAACGCTCCCTGCCTGGTTGCCGGGCAACGTTGCTAGGCGGGAGCTCTCTTGATTTCCGCACCTGCATCCCATCAGCAATCTGCACACCTGGTCCTGATCATCACCCTTCTTAGGCTCTGTCCTAACATCCATTCCCTGCCGGATCGTTAGCCATGAACAGTATGTTTATCAGCGGATCAGTCTTAGAGCTTAGAGCATTAGTTTTGTTGTTTTGCACCTTGTTTGCTTGTTGTATGCTTACCTCCGTTTTGTTCTCCCTGCAGTCACTCGTCCGGAACCTTCACCCAACTCTCTGCCTGATGGTCGGGCGGCTGCCGAGCCATCATTGGACCAACTACTGCACCTCAACAACTCATCCACGCCGCCCGCTCTGTTCCCTGGATTATTCAGCAGCACTCGTGGATCAGTTAAATAAACACTCACCTTTGACACCACTTACCTTGTCCTGGTCTGCTTCTGGGTTCTGGCTTAGTAAACCGTGACACTATAAGGCTAACTACTACCACAGTCACTACTACTACTACTACTACTACTAATACTACTACTACTACTACTACTACTACTACTACTACTACTACCACAGTTACTACTATTACATACTATTACATACTACATTTACATTTTAGTCATTTAGCAGACGCTCTTATCCAGAGCGAATTACAGTTAGTGAATGCATACATTTCCCACTAAAGGTTACTGTACTACTACTACTACCACTACTACTACTACTACTACTACTACTACTACTACTACTACCACAGTTACTACTATTACATACTATTACATACTACTAATACTACTACCACAGTTACTACTATTACATACTACTAATACTACTACTACTACTACTAATACTATAAGGTTAACTACTACTACTACTACTACTACTATAAGGTTAACTACTACCACAGTCACTACTACTAAATACTACTACTACTACTACTACTACTACTACTACTACTACTACTACTACTACTACTACTACTACTACTACTACTACTACTACTACTACTACTACTACTACTACTACTACTACTACTACTAATAAATAATAGTATTGCTACCATTACTACTACCATTACTACTACTACTACAACAACAACAACTACTACTACTAATACTACTGTACTACTACTAATGCTACTACTAGTACTGATACTACAACTACTTCTACTACTACTGTTACTAATAGTATTACTTCTACATACTACCACTACTACTACTACTATACTACTACTACTACTACTCCTGCTACTTTTACTGTCACTACTTCCACCACTACTTCTACCACTACTGCAGTCACTACTTGCTTTGAAAAGCTTCAGAACTGTTTCTGAAGCAGTTTCTAAGTCGTTCTATAAACCCTGTTGTTGATAGATGCTTTCACATAGAATGGAATGTGATATCATTCAGGGGAGATGAGAAAATATCATTAAGAACGTGACCTTTAATCCCTGATTGACTGATTGAATGAGTGACCTATCCTGCCCTGTCCTCTCCCCAGGTGATCAAGCCAGATATTAGCCAGGTGTGTCACTACGTCTACTGATACTATCCCACTAAAGGTTACTATCCCACTAAAGGTTACTATCCCACTAAAGGTTACTATCCTACTAAAGGTTACTATCCTATTAAAGGTTACTATCCCACTAATGGTTACTATCCCACTAAAGGTTACTATCCTACTAAAGGTTACTATCCTATTAAAGGTTACTATCCCACTAATGGTTACTATCCCACTAAAGGTTACTATCCCACTAAAGGCTACTATCCTACCAAAGGCTACTATCCCACTAAAGGCTACTATCCTACCAAAGGCTACTATCCTACCAAAGGCTACTATCCTACTAAAGGTTACTATCCTACTAAAGGTTACTATGCCACTACTATTTACAATACAGTCGATATTTCTAGTACACCGCTAGCCTCAAATGTTCAACACTAGCCTCTAACAATTTAAACTTCTAAACTTCTTCCACTACCATAAAACTGCTTTTGGTCAGCCTGCATGTTTTAAAATTGTTTTGGTGTTGGTTGTTTTTTAGGGGTTTAGCGCCACAGATGTCAGCAGAAGGCAAAGGTTAATAAAAAAGTATGTCAGATTCGAGTAGTTGTTCTTGTTTTCAGCAAGCACACCTACTAATAAGAGATACATGAAAGATTGAGAGTGTGACTGCTAAATCAAGTCACGGTAATAATAAAGAAATAAGTCAAAGAGGAGAACGTGACTGCTGAGGCAGGTCCCACTAATCAACTGATGCAGTTGTAGTGAAGTAATTAACCATAAAAGTTATGTTTCATGCCTTTTTCTAAAACATTCATATAACCTAGGGGATAGCACCATATCATCCTGTCAAGCGAGGTGTCTGTGTGTGTGTTTGTGTGTTTGTGTTCGCTTGTGTGTGTGTCTGTGTGTATGTACGTATGTGCGTGCGTGGGTATATGTGTATGTGTGTCATACCCCTCTCCCACACAGAAAGGAGCCCGCCGGCACCGTCTAGAGCCCTGTCTAAAAGTCACAGTAACACCCCGTCACACCAAATGTTAGCTTTTCACAGAACTGATAGTTAGACGACGGATAAAGGCCACAGATATGTCACTTTCAATTTGAATATGAGATGTCAACCAACCACCTGCCTCACCGCCCGCCATGCATTGACTGCCTCCTCCTCCTCCTCCTCCTCCTCCTCACACTAACTACCCCGGATCCCCCCACTGCCTGTCCCAGATCCCCCCACTGCCTGCCCCAATGTAGTACCGATGCACCGTGCCACCGTACCCTCTCTCTGCCACACACACACACGCCCGCCCGCACTCAGACACACACACTGCCTCCTTTATTTATTAGTTGGTTGTTTAGACCCCATTAGGTAGCTGATTGTTACCAGGCTGATGAGGGGGTTTTGTAGTACAGTACAGTTAGTTCCTGTGACCAGGCTGAGGAGGGGGTTTGTAGTACAGTGCAGTTAGTTCCTGTGACCAGGCTGAGGAGGGGGTATTGTAGTACAGTGCAGTTAGTTCCTGTGACCAGGCTGAGGAGGGGGTTTGTAGTACAGTACAGTTAGTTCCTGTGACCAGGCTGAGGAGGGGGTATTGTAGTACAGTGCAGTTAGTTCCTGTGACCAGGCTGAGGAGGGGGTTTGTAGTACAGTGCAGTTAGTTCCTGTGACCAGGCTGAGGAGGGTATTGTAGTACAGTACAGTTAGTTCCTGTGACCAGGCTGAGGAGGGGTATTGTAGTACAGTACAGTTAGTTCGTGACCAGGCTGAGGAGGGGTTTGTAGTACAGTACAGTTAGTTCCTGTGACCAGGCTGAGGAGGGGGTATTGTAGTACAGTACAGTTAGTTCCTGTGACCAGGCTGAGGAGGGGGTATTGTAGTACAGTACAGTTAGTTCCTGTTACCAGGCTGAGGAAGGGGTATTGTAGTACAGTACAGTTAGTTCCTGTGACCAGGCTGAGGAGGGGGTTTGTAGTACAGTACAGTTAGTTCCTGTGACCAGGCTGAGGAAGGGGTATTGTAGTACAGTACAGTTAGTTCCTGTTACCAGGCTGAGGAAGGGGTATTGTAGTACAGTACAGTTAGTTCCTGTGACCAGGCTGAGGAGGGGGGTTTGTAGTACAGTGCAGTTAGTTCCTGCTTTGACCAGGCTGGAGGAAGGGGGGTATTGTAGTACAGTGCAGTTAGTTCCTGTGACCAGGCTGAGGAAGGGGTATTGTAGTACAGTACAGTTAGTTCCTGTGACCAGGCTGAGGAGGGGGTATTGTAGTACAGTACAGTTAGTTCCTGTGACCAGGCTGAGGAGGGGGTTTGTAGTACAGTACAGTTAGTTCCTGTGACCAGGCTGAGGAGGGGGTTTGTAGTACAGTACAGTTAGTTCCTGTGACCAGGCTGAGGAGGGGGTATTGTAGTACAGTACAGTTAGTTCCTGTGACCAGGCTGAGGAGGGGGTATTGTAGTACAGTACAGTTAGTTCCTGGCTAACTGCCTGATCAGCTGCTGCTGGTAATGAAAAAGAGTCAGATAAAAAGGGGACGGGAGGACATCCAGGAGGAACAGAGGAGAGGAGAGGAGAGGAGGGGTCTCTTCTCCAGCTCTGCTCCCAGCTCTGGTGCACTCTAGGCTGGGCGCCACATGAGCCGGTAGTGGGCCACCACCAGGGTCCCTCTGGAGCTCAACACAGAACAGAACAGGCATCCGGCTAAATCACCATACTCTCTGAGGAGCCTGCTGGTTTATATTTTCTGTGTGTGCGTGTGCGTGCATGTGCACGTGTATGTGTGTGGCGGTATTTCTCCATGATTTTATCTCTGGCAACCTCCCCACCCCCCCATTCTCCATATTCCCATATGGGCTAGCATTGCTTCATATGTGACAGTTAGCATGTGGCGGAGCCCTCTGATGTGGAAGGAATCCAGGAAGTGAAAGCCGGGTTTGGTGCCAGCTCCACCACAGAGCAGAGGAGAGCAGAGCAGAACAGAAGAGGGATTTCACAGAGGCTGCTGCTGCCAATAGCCTGGCGCTCTGGAAATAAGGCCTGATCCTGACTCCATGTAGCTGACGGGTGGAGGTATGTGGAGGTGTGTTGGTATGTGGATATGTCCCAATATGTTTCAGCCTATAAGATTGTCCCTTTAGCAACTCTGCCGGGTCCAGAGTCTCTACTCTCCTCCTGTTCTCTCTGTTCCACTTCCCTATTAGCTTTAGGCACTTTCTCAATCTTAAGATAGCTAGGTAGAACAACCACATATCACAGTCTTAGTCAGGACATTTCTCCTCAGTAAAGTAGCTATCAGCGAGGTGGGGTGCTTTGGGGTTATTTAAGATACTCTTAGAAGAGGTAGGGTTTCAGATGTTTTCAGGAGATGGGCAGGGACTCCACTGTCCTATCTTCAGGGGGAAGCTGGTTCCACTACTGGGGGTGCCAGGACAGAGAAGAGCTTGGACTGGGCTGAGCAGGATCTGCCCTCCCGTGGGGCTGGGAGGCCAAGAAACCAGAGGTGGCAGAACGGAGTACTCAGGTAGGGCTTGAGCATAGCCTGAAGGTAGGGAGGGGCAGTTCCTCTTGCTGCTACGTAGGTAAGCACCAGGGTCTTGTAGTGGATGCGAGCTTCGACTGGAAGCCAGTGGAGGTGCGGAGGAGCGGGTTGACATGGTTTGAGCATAGGTGAAGTGGGTGAAGTTGGGGAAGGTTGAATACCAGGCGGGCTGCAGCTTTCTGGATAAGTTGTAGGCGTTAATAACCTCTCACTCAACGTCAACAAAACAAAGGAGATGATCGTGTACTTCAGGAAACAGCAGAGGGTGCACCACCCTATCCACATATATGGGACCGCAGTGGAGAAGGTAGAAAGCTTCAAGTTCCTTGGCGTACACATCACTGAGAAACTGAAATGGTCCACCCACGCAGACAGCGTGGTGAAGAAGGCGCAACAGAGCCTCTTCAACCTCAGGAGGCTGGAGAAATTTGGCATCTTGTCGGGCTGTATCACCGACTAGTACGGCAACTGCACCGCCCGCAACCGCAGAGGGTGGTGCGGTCTACCGAACGCTTACAGCACCCAATGTCACAGGAAGGCCAAAAAGATCATCAAGGACATCAACCACCCGAGCCACTGCCTGTTCACCCCGCTTATCATCCAGAAGGGCGAGGTGAGTCAGGTGCATCAAAGCTGGGACAGAGAGAATGAAAAACAGTTTCTATCTCAAGGCCATCAGACTGTTAAATAGCCATCACTAGCACATTAGAGGCTGCTGCTGCCTATTGAAATCACTGGCCACTTTAAGAAATGGAACACTAGTCACTTTAATAATGTTTACGTATCTTGCACTACTCATCTCATATGTATATACTGTATTCTATACTATAATATTCTACTGTATCTTAGTCCATGCCGCTCTGTCATTGCTTGTCCATATATGTATATATTCTTAAATTCCATTCCTTACTAGATTTGTGTGTGTATTGGGTATATGTTGTGAAATTGTTAGATATTACTTGTCAGATATTACTGCACTGTCGGAGCTAGAAGCACAAGCATTTCGCTACACCGCTATAACATCTGATAAACACGTGTATGTGACGAATAAAAGTTGATTTGATTTGATTTGATGGCACAAGCGGGGAGCCCACCCAACAGCGCGTTGCAGTATTCCAGACAGGATTTGACAAGTGCCTGGATTAGGACCTGCGCTGCTTCCTGTGTGAGGTAGGATCGTACTCTGCGGATGTTGCAGAGCATGAACCTGCAGGAGCATGGTAGTAGCTACACCATAAC
>NW_025539334.1:0-13524 GCF_020615455.1 Coregonus clupeaformis
GGTCAGGGGCGGCCTGTTCAATAGGGCGATATGGGCGACGCACTGCCAAACGGGGAAAAGTGGAAGGGATTTTTTTTCTAATCAATTATATCACGGCAACAGTAGTTATCAGTGTTGTAATCTATACGTCTGATCTGCCACAGTGCCACACTGCCACTAAATGTCGAATCAGGCTAAAGTCGTGCTTCAAATGGCTCCCCCTTTTGGGGGCGATTTCAGTCAGGTTGAAAATCGCCCAGGAGTCCTGTAATAGACTCCCATGTAAAATCTATTTTTTTTCAAATTTCAGAGCCTTCAATACAATCTCAATGGGTGTCTGTGGGCTTGCACTTACGCGCAGTCATCGTTACGTAACCATGAACGTAACTGAGAAAAGAGTGGATTGTTTGAAAGAAGTTCCTTTTTGTCGGCGATTCGCGAACAAATGAAGATAAATTGGCAACGGGAAACAATTAGGACCTCCCAGACCAAATTTAATAATTCAACAGGTTTCTACTAAAGGCGGAAAGTCCTACACCCGAGGATTTTCCAAAAATTGGTACGAACGAAAAAAAGACATTGCCACTCACTCAACTGGATGACGAGGGATACAGGCTAGCTGTCCGCCGCCACAACGATGAGGTTAGTGTTGATAATCACAAGTTTACTGGATGTGGATATGGTGTAATAAAGGCAGTTTATTCAGAGGTAAATATATCTGGAATCGCGTTCATGGACCCGTTCACAAACTCTTAGGGAGCTATAAATTAAGCCCCATTACTTACCATATCAGATAAGAGAAATTGCTGCAGCTACATATATTTTACATCCTGGCCCTACATAGTTCACTATTTGCATCACTTACCAAAATATTACATGTGGTCATATATGCTTGGAAAGTGGAGATGCCATAGAACGTCAAAAAAGTAAACATTGCTGGAGACATTGCCGTTTTGGAGAAGACATCGTGTTGCTAGCGAAGAGATTTGTTGTGGCAAATGAACTTGGGCTGGGAATTGCCAGGAACCTCACGATAAGATATATGCATCAGCATTGCGAGTCTCATGATTCTATACGTATTGCGATTCGATACTGTGATTTTATTGCGCACCATATGTCTGTTGCAGAGGGATCAGAAAGCCATGAGAACGAGTTTTGATCAGTCATGGAAATAAAAGTGCTGAAAACAAATTTGCTCCCAATGCGAAAAGATTGAGAACAAGCTATGAAGGAACAATAATGGTGTTTTGGTGCAGGTACAGCCAACTAGCGCTAAAATATTGCGATATTGTCAATACAGTATATCGTAAAGTATCACTATGTAACTCGATTTCTTTCACCCCAATCCCTCAAATTAACGGTAAATAAACTGAATTGTTTGCCCCACATTTAGCTCAAGATGATTAGCTAGCCAGCTAAAATGTTTTATTTAGTTAGCAGTCGCATCTACAATAGTTTACTGTCAATAACATGTCTCCAAAAATGACGTGGTGTCTCCAATTGTGTTGACATTTTACAATTGTCGCAATGCGCATCCATGAGTATCCACTTTCTGTAGCTCAGCTGGTAGAGCATGGTGCTTGTAACGCCAAGGTAGTGGGTTCGATCCCGGGACCACCCATACACAAAAATGTATGCACGCATGACTGCAAGTCGCTTTGGATAAAAGCGTCTGCTAAATGGCATATTATTATTATTATTATTATTATTATTATCTGAAGAGAGCCCCGAAACATTGTGTGCAGACATTTTATGCAATAAATGAAGTAGGTTCAATCTAGTAGTTCTGATCTTCTGATTGGTCCTGATGAGTTGGGCGAGGTCCCCTGCAGGCTACTGTCACTGTTGCATTGGCTCTGAGTCGGGTTCTCTGTCTTCAAATGTTCAGCCTAAGAGAGGGGATTTTTGTGTGTGTGTGTGTGTGTGTGTGTGTGTTTAACAGTGATGAGTGTGTGTGTGTGTGTGTGTGTTTAACAGTGATGAGTGTGTGTGTGTGTGTTTGTGTGTGTGTGTGTCCTCAGAGCAAGAACTCGTGAGTTGGAAGAACTGAGAGGCCTATGGCGTGGGTGTTGTCCTTGGCCACCTGCTGACAAGGCTGACAAGATAGGACCCTTTTGTCCATTGTTATTGGATAGGAACAGAACTTATAACCAGCTCCTGACCTAAATAGATCTTAGCACAACATTTTACTCAACATACTCATATTCCATATTCACTATAAAAATATATTTACTACGACATTAGCAAGAACCGCCACATCCTCAGCCGGCTAATCCAGTGTGTGAAGTTTTTGCGGAGTGTTTGAGTTAGCTTTGCGAGGCAAAGATGAAACTGAGGGCTCCACCAACCCTGGTAAGCCAACACTTTTTGAGATCAGTCAATAAATGCTTCTGGTATTGACTTATATGCTGCCCCTGTCTTCATGTTGTTGCTGGACATATCTTTTTTTTAAATGTGTGTAGGTCACCTAAATCATCAGAAAAATTGCCCCTCCTGAGAATTTTTTCAGGAGCCGCCACTGGTAGGGGTGTATGGGGGAATCCTCCCCCGGAAGAATAACTATTTAATTTCAGCAGCTAAATGCATCAATCTTGTGTACTTTGTGATGAACATTGAGAGATTATAGCACTAAGAATTTTGTAAAGAAAAATATAAAATAACTTTAATGAGTGTGAATGAACTATCCATTTAAAATCGGACTTGAAGAAAGTCCTGCAGGGGGGTATGTTTCCCAAGTGCAGGGGGTTTGAAAATGTTAATGCTATGACAACTAATTTCTCCAGGTCACCCGACCTTCAATATAAATATAATGGTGGTTGAGGCTGACTAGTTGCAGACACTTGTCATCATACAATACATAGGCAAGATATTTTAAGTTTATGAGCTATTGAGAGTCCCCTTACCATCTCTGCCTAGCTGCTTGTGCACACTACTCAAATTACAAAATAATTAAGGTAACAGGCATTTCAATATAGCCTAATCTCGCTTTTATGACTTACATTCTACATAGGACATACAGTTGAAGTCAGAAGTTTACATACACCTTAGCCAAATACATTTAAACTCAGTTTTTCACAATTCCTGACATTTAATCCTAGTAAAGATTCCCTGTCTTAGGTCAGTTAGGATCACCACTTTTTTTTTTAAGAATGTGAAATGTCAGAATAATAGTAGAGAGAATGATTTATTTCAGCTTTTATTTCTTTTCATCACATTCCCAGTGGGTCAGAAGTTTACATACACTCAATTAGTATTTGGTAGCATTGCCTTTAAATTGTTTAACTTGGGTCAAAGCGTTTGGGTAGCCTTCCACAAGCTTCCCACAATAAGTTCGGTGAATTTTGGCCCATTCTTCCTGACAGAGCTGGTGTAACTGAGTCAGGTTTGTAGGCCTCCTTGCTAGCACACACTTTTTCAGTTCTGCCCACAAATTTTCTACAGGATTGAGGTCAGGGCTTTGTGATGGCCACTCCAATACCTTGACTTTGTTGTCCTTAAGCCATTTTGCCACAACTTTGGAAGTATGCTTGGGGTCATTGTCCATTTGGAAGACCCATTTGGACCAAGCTTTAACTTCCCTGACTGATGTCTTGAGATATTGCTTCAATATATCCACATAATTTTCCTTCCTCATGATGCCATCTATTTTGTGAAGTGCACCAGTCCTCCTGCAGCAAAGTACCCCCACAGCATGATGGCCACCCCGTGCTTCACGGTTGGGATGGTGTTCTTCGGCTTGCAAGCATCCCCCTTTTTCCTCCAAACATAACAATGGTCATTATGGCCAAACAGTTCTATTTTTGTTTCATCAAACCAGAGGACATTTCTCCAAAAAGTACGATCTTTGTCCCCATGTGCAGTTGCAAACCGTAGTCTGGCTTTTTTATGGCGGTTTTGGAGCAGTGGCTTCTTCCTTGCTGAGCGGCCTTTCAGGTTATGTCGATATAGGACTTGTTTTACTGTGGATATAGATACTTTTGTACCTGTTTCCTCCAGCATCTTCACAAGGTCCTTTGCTGTTGTTCTGGGATTGATTTGCACTTTTTGCACCAAAGTACATTCATCTCTAGGAGACAGAACGCGTCTCTTTCCTGAGCGATATGACGGCTGCGTGGTCCCATGGTGTTTATACTTCCGTACTATTGTTTGTACATATGAACGTGGTACCTTCAGGCATTTGGAAATTGCTCCCAAGAATGAACCAGACTTGTGGAGGTCTACAATTTTTTGGTGAGGTCTTGGCTGATTTCTTTTGATTTTCCCATGATGTCAAGCAAAGAGGCACTGAGTTTGAAGGTAGGCCTTGAAATACATCCACAGGTACACCTCCAATTGACTGAAATTATGTCAATTAGCCTATCAGAAGCTTTTAAAGTAATAATTTTCCAAGCTGTTTAAAGGCACAGTCAACTTAGTGTATGTAAACTTCTGACCCACTGGAATTGTGATACAGTGAATTATAAGTGAAATAATCTGTCTGTAAACAATTGTTGGAAAAATTACTTGTGTCAAGCACAAAGTAGATGTCCTAACTGACTTGCCAAAACTATAGTTTGTTAACAAGAAATTTGTGGAGTGGTTGAAAAACAAGAGTTATAATGACTCCAACCTAAGTGTATGTAAACTTCCAACTTCAACTGTAGCATACCTATATGAATGCCGACAAAATGAATGGCCTCATGTAATTTATTTTTAAAGACACAAGTAGGTATATTAGATTTCAAATATGTAGTTCCACCAGCAAAATTGGGATAAAGTGGAATAATAAAAGTATGAGAAATAACAGTAGCCTAGCCTACTGTTCTTGCTGACAAGCACACTAATTATCCTTCAGAAAGTATTAATGCCCCTTGACTTAATCCACATTTTGTTGTTGTGAATTAAAAATTGATTAAATATATTTTTTGTCACCCATTTACACACAATACCCCATACTGACAAAGTGAAAATATGTTTTGAGACATTTTTGAAAATTTATTGAAAATGAAATACAGAAATATGTAATTTACATAAGTATTCAAACCCCTAAGTAAATACTTTGTAGAAGCCCCCTTGGCAGCAATTACAGCTGTGAGTCTTTCTTGGTAAGTCTCTAGAGCTTTCCACACCTGGATTGTGCAACATTTGCCTTATTCTTTTCAAAATTCTTCAAGCTCCGTCAAATTAGTTGTTGATCATTGCTAGACAACCGATTTCATGTCTTACCATAGATTTTCAAGTAGATTTAAGTCAAAACTGTAACTCGGCCACTCAGGAACATTCACTGTCTTCTTGGTAAGCAACTCGAGTTTAGCTGTGGCCTTGTGTTTTACATTATTGTCCTGCTGAAAGGTGAATTCATCTTCCAGTGTCTGGTGGAAAGCAGACTGAACCCGGTTTTCCTCTAGGATTTTGCCTGTGCTTAGCTCCATCCCGTTCTCTCTTTATCCTGAAAAAACTCCCCTAAAATCCGTTAATGATTACAAGCATACTCATAACATGATGCAGCCACCACTATGCTTGAAAATATGAGAGAGTGGTAACAGTAATGTGTTGTATTGGATTTGCCACAAACATAATGCTTTGTATTCAGGACCAAAAGTTAATTGCTTTGCCAAACTTTTTGCAGAATTACTTTAGTGCCTTGTTGCAAACAGGATGCATGTTTTGGAATTTTTATTCTGTACAGGCTTCCTTCTTTTCCCTCTGTCAATTAGGTTAGTATTGTGGAGCAACTACAATGTTGATGATCCATCCTCAGTTTTCTCCTATCAAAGCCACTAAACTCTAACTGTTTTAAAGTTACCATTGCCTCATGGTGATATCTCTGAGCGGTTTCCTTCCTCTCCAGCAACTGAGTTAGGTAGGATGCCTATATCTTTGTAGTGACTGGGTGTATTGATACACCATCCAAAGTGTAATTAATAATTTCACCATGCTTATAAGGATATTGTCTTCTTTTTATTTTTACCTATCTACCAATAGGATGCCCTTCTTTGCGAGGCATTGGAAAACCTCCTGGTCTTTGTGGTTGAATCTATGTTTGAAATTCACTGCTCAATTGAGGGACCTTACAGAATTTGTATGTGTGGGGTACAGAGATGAGGTAGACGTAAAAAAAATAATGTTAAACACTGTTATAGCACACAGAGTGAGTCCATGCAACTTATGTGACTTAACCACATTTTACTTCTGAACTTATTTAGGCTTGCCATAACAAAGGGGTTGAATACTTATTGACTCAAGACATTTCAGCTTAATTAATTTGTAAAAATTTCGAAAAAACATGATTACACTTTCACATTATGGGGTATTGTGTGTAGGCCACACAATCCAATTTAAATTCAGGCTGTAACACAACAAAATGTGGAAAAAGTCAAGGGGTGTGAATAATTAAATATATATATACAGTACCAGTCAAAAGTTTGGACACCTACTCATTCAAGGGTTTTCCTTTATTTTTACTATTAATAGTGAAGACAACAAAACCATGAAATAACACAAATGGAATCATGTAGTAACCAAAAAAGTGTTAAACACATCAAAATATATTTTATATTCTTCAAAGTAGCCACCCTTTGCCTTGATGACAGCTTTGCATACTCTTGGAATTCTCTCAACCAGCTTCATGAGGTATTCACCTGGAATGCATTTCAATTAACAGGTCTGCCTTCTTAAAAGTTAATTTGTGGAATTTCTTTCATCTGATGGAGCACTCCATCACTCTCCTTCTTGGTCAAATAGCCCTTACACAGCCTGGAGGTGTGTTTTGGGTCATTGTCCTGTTGAAAAACAAATGATAGTCCCACTCAGCGCAAACCAGATGGGATGGCGTATCGCTGCAGAATGCTGTGGTAGCCATGCTGGTTAAGTGTACCTTGAATTCTAAATAAATCACAGACAGTGTCACCAGCTTCACGTTGGGAACCACCCATGCGGAGATCATCCGTTCACCTACTCTGCGTCTCACAAAGACACGGCGGTTGGAACCAAAAATCTCAAATTTGGACTCATCAGACCAAAGGACAGATTTCCACCATTCTAATGTCCATTGCTCATGTTTCTTGGCCCAAGCAAGTATTTTCTTCTTATTGGTGTCCTTTAGTAGTGGTTTCTTTGCAGCAATTCGACCATGTAGGCCTGATTCACGCAGTCTCCTCTGAACAGTTGATGTTGAGATGTGTCTGTTACTTGAACTCTGTGAAGCATTTATTTGGGCTGCAATTTCTGAGGTTGGTAACTTTCGAATGAACTTATCCTCTGCAGCAGAGGTAACTCTGACTCGTCCTTTCCTGTGGCGGTCCTCATGACAGCCAGTTTCATCATAGCGCTTGATGGTTTTTGCATCTGCACTTGAAGAAACTTTCAAAGTTCTTGAAGTTTTCCGGCTTGAATGGCCACCCGGTTTAACGGAGCAATCGGGAGAGAAGGGCCTTGGTCAGGGAGGTGACCAAGTCTTCCTCTGTGGATATGGGAGAACCTCCCAGAAGGACAACCATCTCTGCAGCACTCCACCAATCATGCCTTTATGGTAGAGTGGCCAGACTATGAGAAACAAGATTCTCTGGTCTGATGAAACAAAGATTGAACTCTTTGGCCTGAATGCCAAGCGTCAGGTCTGGAGGAAACCTGGCACCCTCCCTACGGTGAAGCATGGTGGTGGCAGCATCATGCATCAGTGATGTTGTTCAGCGGCAGGGACTTGGAGTCTAGTCAGGATCGAGGGAAAGATGAACAGAGCAAAGTACAGACAGAACCTTGATGAAAACCTGTTCCAGAGCGCTCAGACTGGGAGCGAAGGTTCACCTTCCAACAGGACAATGACCCTAAGCACACAGCCAAGACAACGCAGGAGTGGCTTCGGGACAAGTCTCAATGTCCTTGAGTGGCCCAGCCAGAGCCCAGACTTGAAACCGATCTAACATCTCTGGAGAAACCTGAAAATAGCTGTGCAGCGATGTTCCCCATCCATCCTGACAGAGGTTGAGAGGATCTGAAGAGAAGAAAACGAGAAACTCCACCAAATACAGGTGTGCCAAGCTTGTAGCGTCATACCCAAGAAGATTGGAGGCTGTAATTGGTGCCAAATGGACTTCAAACGAAGTACTGAGTGAAGGGTCTGAATACTTATGTAAATGCCATATACGTTTTTTTTATTTGTAATACATTTGCAAAAATTTCTAAAAACCTGTTTTTGCTTTGTTATTATGGCGTATTGTATGTAGATTGATGAGGGGGGAAAAAATCTATTTAATCAATTTTTAGAATAAGGCTGTAACCTAACAAAATGTGGAAAAAGCAAAGGTGTGCAAAATGTGGAAAAAGTAAAGGGGTCTGAATTCTTTCCGAATGCACTGTATATACACACACAACAGTAGCTTTGGTAAAATGGATCATATCTTTTGAACGGTTTAGGCTAGAGACACTGTTTTCAGTAAATTAATGGTGAAACCATGAGTCACAAATCTATGCTCAGTTTTCCTCTATGACATACTGCCTGGTGGGTAACGTGTCTACGCTCAACACTTACATGTGATTTATGCTATCAGAATACGAAGATCGCATTGAAAAGATCGGGTCGAGACGCACAAAAGTCGCTTTGTGGTGTGATAGTGTTCAGATCTGGCTGATCACTTCAGGTGGTGGTCAGAGATGCATTGTGTGCGGATTTCTGGATGCAATCAGGCTACCATAAGCGCATACAGTGGGCGACAGAAAACCTCCCACAAGTCTCCAGAAAACGTGTGTTTTGGGACTGAGAGGAACCTTTTCATTATAATGTTGGAGAAAATATGTTCCTAATGTGTGAGGAACGTGTTTGCTGCCTCATAAATGCTAGCTAATATTTAGATTTGTTTTGTTTTGTTTGGCTAGAGTTATGCTAACCCGTTTGCAATCCCTTAAGCATTGCTTGCTAGCTACAGAGGTCAGCTGGCTAGTTGGCTACAGTAGAACTACTGCCATCAGTTGTTGTGTTATCATATTTTGCCTATTCCACCATTTGTAGAATGTATACTGGCATTTGAATGTGAAAGTGCGGGAAAAGGGAATCCGGACACACTGTGGACACATTTATACTGAACAAAAATATAAATGCAACATGCAACAATTTCAATGATTTTACTGAGTTACAGTTCATATAAGGAAATCAGTAAATTGAAATAAATTCATTAGGCCCTAATCTCTGGATTTAGGTATTGTAGGTAGTTTATTTAGGTAGTTATTTAGGTAGTTATTGTAGGTTTCCGTAGGTAATTATTGTAGGTAAGTATTGTTTACGGCGGAGCCCGGCGAAGCACGAGGCTAGCTAGCTAGCGGGTAGCTACTGGTAACGTTAAGCAACGGTGGAGAGTTGTTTCCAATGTTAATGTGCTAGCTAGCCAAGGTTTAATTTTTGCTGCGTTATGAAAGGAACTAGACACGGACACGAATTATCTGTTTAGTGTGTTAACACACTATTGGTAGTTTGTTGTAACCAAGTATTGGTGCTAAACTGTGTGTTATTGGATGCTAGCATGCTAGTTAGCTATGGCGTCATAGTTAGGCATCGTGGGCTGTTGTGGGTAGTTATTGTAGGTTAGCATTGTTTTCGGCGGTGCCGGGTGTAGCACGAAGCTAGCTAGCTAGCCGTTCTTCAAACAAAGTCAACACAGTAGCCATTGCTAGCTAGCCAACATGACCAGCTAACTGTACTGTAGTAGCTAAATACAATATACTTGTGCTAGCTAGCCAACGTTTAATTATTGCTGCGTTATGAAAGGAACTGGACACGGACACGAATTATCTGTTTAGTGTGTTAACACACTATTGGTAGTTTGTTGTAACCAAGTATTGGTGCTAAACTGTGTGTTATTGGATGCTAGCATGCTAGTTAGCTATGGTGTCATAGTTAGGCATCGTGGGCTGTTGTGGGTAGTTACTGTAGGTTAGCATTGTTTTCGGCGGTGCCGGGTGTAGCACGAAGCTAGCTAGCTAGCCGTTTTTCGAACAGAGTCAACACAGTAGCCATTGTGTGCTGTACTGTGGCAGCTAAATACAATATATTTGTGCTAGCTAGCCAACGTTTAATTATTGCTGCGTTATGAAAGGAACTAGACACGGACACGAATTATCTGTTTAGTGTGTTAACACACTATTGGTGGTTTGTTGTGACCAAGTGTTGGTGCTAAACTGTGTGTTATTGGATGCTAGCATGCTAGTTAGCTATGTGTCATAGTTAGCTAGCTGAATAAAGTGGGTTGAGTCTATTCCTTGAAACATTGAACCGCTGTGGTTCACAACAATTCTGATTTCTAAAGGTGGAAGTTGGGAGAGTTTTTGTTCGGGTGGTTCAGTGAAACAATTATAGTTTCTGAGGTGGAAGTTTTGGTGAGGGAGGCCCTGCTCTCTCCTCTCCCAGATGTTTAGTTCATTTCATTCCGATCTCCTCTGCATTATTGTAGCCATTGCTACAGCCTGTCAACTATGCCTCTGCCTATCCCTGTTCTCTCCTCTCTGCACAGGCTACACAAACGCCTCACACCGCGTGGCTGCTGCCTCTCTAACCTGGTGGTCCCTTGCACGCACCCCACACCTGGAGTTCCAGGTCTCAGGCAGCCTCTGGAACTGCCGTTCTGCTGCCAACAAAGCTGACTTCATCCCAGCCTATCGCTAACCTCCAGTCCCTCGACTTCCTGGCGCTGACGGAAACATGGATTACCACTGAAAACACTGCTACTCCTACTGCTCTCTCCTCGTCTGACCATGTGTTCTCGCATACCCCGAGAGCATCTGGTCAGAGGGGTGATGGCACAGGAATCCTCATCTCTCCCAAGTGGACATTCTCAATTTTTCCCCTAACCCATCTGTCTATCTCCTCATTTGAATTCCATGCTGTCACAGTCACTAGCCCATTTAAGCTTAATATCCTTGTCATCTATCGCCCTCCAGGTTCCCTTGGAGAGTTCACTTCAATGAGCTTGACGCCCTTGATAAGTTCCTTTCCTGAGGATGGCTCACCCTCACAGTTTTGGGGGGATTTCAACCTCCCTACGTCCACATTTGACTCATTCTCTCTGCCTCTTCTTTCCACTCCTCTCCTCTTTTGACCTCACACTCTCACCGTCTCCCCTACTCACAAGGCAGGCAATACGCTTGGCCTCATCTTTACTAGATGCTGCTCTTCTACTAATCTCACTGCAACTCCACTCCATGTCTCCGACCACTACTTTGTTTCCTTTCTCTCTCGCTCTCCTCCAACACTACTCACTCTGCCCCTACACAGATGGTAATGGCGCCGAACCCGCTCTCTCTCTCCCACTACTCTCTCCTCCTCCATCCTATCATCTCTTCCCTCTGCTCAATCCTTCCCTCCAATCTCCTGATTCTGCCTCCTCAACCCTCCTCTCCCCCTTCTGCATCCTTTGACTCTCTGTGTCCCCCTATCCTCCCGGCCGGCCGGTCCTCCCCTCCAGGTCCGTGGCTGATGACTCATTGCGAGCTCACAGAACAGAGCTCCGGGCAGCGGAGCGGAAATGGAAGAAAACTAAACTCCCTGCCGACCTGGCATCTTTTCTTCACTCCCTCCTCTCTACATTTTCTTCATCTGTTTCTGCTGCTAAGGCCACTTTCTACCACTCTAAATTCCAAGCATCTGCCTCTAACCCTAGGAAGCTCTTTGCCACATTTTCCTCCCTGCTGAATCCTCCCCCCTCCTCCTCTCTCTCTGTGGATGACTTCGGTCAACCACTTTGAAAAGAAGGTTGACGACATCCGATCCTCGTTTGTTAAGTCTAATGACACTGCTGGTCCTACTCACCCTACCTATGCCTTGACTTTCTCCTCTCTCTCCAGATAAAATCCTGCGACTTGTGACTGAAGGCCGCCCAACAACCTGCCCGCTTGACCCCATTCCCCTCCTCCTCTTCTCCAGACCATCTCCGGTGACCCTTCTCCCTACCTCACCTCGCTGATCAACTCATCCTTGACCGCTGGCCATGTCCCTTCCGTCTTCAAGAGAGCGAGAGTTGCACCCCTTCTCAAAAACCAACACTCGATCCCACTGATGTCGAACAACTACAGACCAGTATCCCTTTCTTTTCTTTCCAAAACTATTGAGCGTGCCGTCTTTAGCCAACTCTCTTGCTATCTCTCTCAGAATGACCTTCTTGATCCAAACCAGTCAGGTTTCAGGACTGGTCATTCAACTGAGACTGCTCTTCCTGTGTCACGGAGGCTCTCCGCACTGCTAAAGCTAACTCTCTCTCCTCTGCTCTTGTCCTTCTAGACCTGTCTGCTGCCTTTGATACGTGAACCATCAGATCCTCCTCTCTACCCTCTCCGAGCTGGGCATTCTCCGTGCTTGGCTCACTCCTGGATTGCGTCCTACCTGACCGGTCGCTCCTACCAAGTGGCGTGGCGAGAAGCTGTCTCCGCATCAGCGTGCTCTCACCACTGGTGTCCCCCAGGGCCGTTCTAGGCCCTCTCCTTTCTCCCTATACACCAAGTCACTTGGCTCTGTCATATCCTCACATGGCCTCTCCTATCATTGCTACGCTGACGATACACAACTAATCTTCTCCTTTCCCCTTCTGATAACCAGGTGGCGATCGCATCTCTGCATGTCTGGGAGACATATCAGTATGGATGACGGATCACCACCTCAAGCTGAAACCTCGGCAAGACGGAGCTGCTCTTCCTCCCGGGGAAGGACTGCCCGTCCAGTGATCTCGCCATCACGGTTGACAACTCCGTGGTGTCCTCCTCCCCAGAGTGCGAAGAGCCTTGGCGTGACCCTGGACAACACCCTGTCGCTCTCCGCTAACATCAAGGCGGTGACCCGATCCTGCAGGTTCATGCTCTACAACATTCGGAGAGTACGACCTGCCTTCACAGGAAGCGGCACAGGTCCTAATCCAGGCACTTGTCATCTCCCGTCTGATTACTGCAACTCGCTGTTGGCTGGGCTCCCTGCCTGTGCCATTAAACCCCTACAACTCATCCAGAATGCCACAGCCCGTCTGGTGTTCAACCTTCCCAGGTTCTCTCACGTCACCCCCCTCCTCTGCACACTCCACTGGCTTCCAGTTGAAGCTCGCATCCGTTACAAGACCATGGTGCTTGCCTATGGAGCAGTGAGGGGAACGGCACCTCCGTACCTACACCCAAACGAGGGCATTGCGTTCATCCACCTCTGGCCTGCTGGCTCCCCTTCCTCTGCGGAAGCATAGTTCCGCTCAGCCCAGTCAAAACTGTTCGGCTGCTCTGGCACCCCAATGGTGGAACAAGCTCCCTCACGACGCCAGGACAGCGGAGTCACTCACCACCTTCCGGAGACATTTGAAACCCCACCTCTTTAAGGAATACCTGGGATAGGATAATGTAATCTTCTACCAATATTGTAAAGTGGTTATCCCACTGGCTATAGGGTGAATGCACCAATTTGTAAGTCGCTCTGGATAAGAGCGTCTGCTAAATGACGTAAATGTGCCCTTGAGCAAGGCACTTAACCCTAATTGCTCCTGTAATTCGCTCTGGATAAGAGCGTCTGCACAAATGACTAAAATGTAAATGTAAATGTAATGTAAA
>NW_025539335.1:0-13518 GCF_020615455.1 Coregonus clupeaformis
TCTAAATACGGCTGCTAGAATCCTGACTAGAACCAAGAAATTTGATCATATTACTCCAGTGCTAGCTTCCCTACACTGGCTTCCTGTTAAGGCAAGGGCTGATTTCAAGGTTTTACTGTTAACCTATAAAGCGTTACATGGGCTTGCTCTACCTATCTTTCCGAGTTGGTCCTGCCGCTACATACCAATACGTACGCTACGGTCACAAGACGCAGGCCTCCCTAATTGTCCCTAGAATTTCCTAAGCAAACAGCGGGAGGCAGGGCTTTCTCCTATAGATCTCCATTTTTATGGAACAGTCTGCCTACCCATGTGAGAGACGCAGACTCGGTCTCAACCTTTAAGTCTTTACTGAAGACTTATCTCTTCAGTAGGTCATATGATTGAGAGTAGTCTGGCCCAGGAGTGTGAAGGTGAACGGAAAGGCTGGAGCAACGAACAGCCCTTGCTGTCTCTGCCGGGCCGGTTCCCCCTCTCTCCACTGGGGTTCTCTGCCTCTAACCCTGTTGCAGGGGCTGAGTCACTGGCTTGCTGGTGCTCTTTCATGCCGTCCTGGGAGGGGTGCGTCACTTGAGTGGGGTTGAGTTACTGACGTGATCTTCCTGTCTGGGTTGGCGCCCCCCTTGGTTTGTGCTGTGGTGGAGACCTCTGTGGGCTATACTCGGCCTTGTCTCAGGATTGTAAGTTGGTGGTTGGGGATATCCCTCTGGTGGTGCGGGGGCTGTGCTTTGGCGGAGTGGGTGGGGTTATATCCTTCCTGTTTGGCCCTGTCCGGGGGTTTCTTCGGATGGGGCCACAGTGTCTCCGGACCGCTCCTGTCTCAGCCTCCAGTATTTATGCTGCAGTAGTTTATGTGTCGGGGGCTGGGGTTAGTTGGTTATACCTGGAGTACTTCTCTGTCTTATCCAGTGTCCGTGTGAATTTAAGTATGCTCTCTCTAATTCTCTCGTTCTCTCTTTCTCTCTGAGAACCTGAGCCCTAGGACCATAACGTCAGACTACCGGGCATGATGACACCTTGCTGTCCCCAGTCCGCCTGGCCTTGCTGCTATTCCAGTTTCAACTGTTCTGCCTGCGGCCACGAAACCCCTACCTGTCCCAGACCTGCTGTTTTCAACTCTAAATGATCGGCTATGAAAAGCCAACTGAGAGACCTGAGCCCTAGGACCATACGTCGGGACTACCGGCCGTGGTGACTCCTTGCTGTCCCCAGTCCGCCTGGCCTTGCTGCTATTCCAGTTTAAACTGTTCTGCCTGCGGTTATGGAACCCCTACCTGTCCCAGACCTGCTGTTTTAAACTCTAATGATCGGCTATGAAAAGCCAACTGAGATTTATTCCTGATTATTATTTGACCATGCTTGTCACTTATGAACATTTTTGAACATCTTGGCATGGTTCTGTTATAACCTCCACCCGGCACAGCCAGAAGAGGACTGGCCACCCCTCATAGCCTGGTTCCTCTCTAGGTTTCTTCCTGCAGGTTTTGCCTTTCTAGGGAGTTTTTCCTAGCCACCGTGCTTCTACACCTGCATTACTAGCTGTTTGGGGTTTTAGGCTGGGTTTCTGTACAGCACTTCGAGATATTAGCTGATGTAAGAAGGGGCTATATAAAATAAAATTGATTGATTGATTGATTGATGTCACTTGTTAAATCCACTTCAATCAGTGTAGATGAAGGGGAGCAGTCAGGTTAAAGAAGGATGTTTAAGCATTGAGACAATTGAGACATGTATTGTGTATGTGTGCCATTCAGAGGGTGAATGGGTAAGACAAAACTTTGAAGTGCCTTTGAACAGGTTTGGTAGTAGGTGCCAGGCGCACTGGTTTGTGTCAAGAACTGCAACGCTGCTGGGTTTTCCCACGCTTAACAGTTTCCAGTGTGTATCAAGAATGGTTCACCACCCAAAGGACATCCAGCCAACTTGACACCAACATTGTCGTCAACATGGGCCAGCATCCCTGTGGAACGCCGACACCTTGTAGAGTCCATACCCCGACTAATTGAGGCAGTTCTGATGGCAAAAGGGGGTGAACTCAATAGAATACTGAATACACTGAATACTCAGTGTAGATTCGGCTTACACCTTTCATTAACAATTTCCGTCCTTCAGTGCTTGAAATGTAAGAATTAAGCCCAAACATTGGAACATACTTTAGGCCTATCCATTAAACATACATAATAAATCAAATAAAAAAGCACATGCAAAGATTCTAGATTGAGATCAAATGAGGTGGACATATTTCTTTCATAGGTAATGTTTGTAAGACTTTTAAGCAATAACCTCAGTC
Organism: Coregonus clupeaformis; assembly: GCF_020615455.1. Lineage (NCBI taxonomy): Eukaryota > Metazoa > Chordata > Actinopteri > Salmoniformes > Salmonidae > Coregonus > Coregonus clupeaformis. The sequence goes on from NW_025539335.1 coordinate 2,291, forward strand.
TTTGACACCGGCCTGTTGTAACTGTTAACTCTAAACCTGCAGAACTGTTAATAATAATGAGTGATTGAAGCATCTCTCTTTTAACAAAATGTCTCTCACAGAGCCCCAAGGTTGTGTGTTTTAAGCGGCACTAGCTCAAAATGAGATGTCAAGGCATTGATCTATGGTCTGCAGACAACATGCAGAAGATCATGCTCTACACTCTTAGAAAAAAGGGTTCCAAAAGGGTTCTGCGGCTGTCCCCATAGAATAACCCTTTTTGGTTCCAGATAGAACCCTTTTTGGTTCCAGGTTGAACTATTTTGAGTTACATGTAGAACCCTCTGTGGAAATGATTCTACCTGGAACTAAAAGGTTTCTAAACTGAACCAAAAAGGTTATTCAAGGGTTCTCCTATAGGGACAGCCAAATAACCCTTTAAGGTTCTAGATATCACCTTTTTCTAATATACACTACCGTTCAAACGTTTGGGGTCACTTAGAAATGTCCTTGTTTTCAAAAGAAAAGCAGTTTTTTGTACGAGATCTTCAGTTTCTTGGCAATTTCTCGCATGGAATAGCCTTCATTTCTCAGAACAAGAATAGACTGACGAGTTTCAGAAGAAAGTTATTTGTTTCCAAGACAATGAAGATCTCGTACAACGCTGTGTACTACTCCCTTCACAGAACAGCGCAAACTGTCTCTAACCAGAATAGAAAGAGGAGTGGCAGCGTCATTAAATAGTACCCGCAAAACACCAGTCTCAACGTCAACAGTGAAGAGGCGACTCCGGGATGCTGACATTCTAGGCAGAGTTGCAAAGAAAAAGCCATATCTCAGACTAGCCAATAAAAATAAAATATTGAGATGGGCAGTCTGAGATATGGCTTTTTCTTTGCTACTCTGCCTAGAATGTCAGCATCCCGGAGTCGCCTCTTCACTGTTGACGTTGAGAATGTTGTTTTGCGGGTACTTTTTAATGAAGCTGCCAGTTGAGGACCTGTGACGCATCTGTTTCTCAAACTAGACACTCTAATGTATTTGTCCTCTTGCTTAGTTGTGCACCGGGGCCTCCCACTCCTCTTTATATTCTGGTTAGAGCCAGTTTGCGCTGTTCTGTGAAGGGAGTAGTAACAGCGTTATCGAGATCTTCAGTTTCTTGGCAATTTCTCGCATGGAATAGCCTTCATTTCTCAGAACAAGAATAGACTGACGAGTTTCAGAAGAAAGTTATTTGTTTCTGGCCATTTTGAGCCTGTAATCGAACCCACAATTGCTGATGCTGCAGATACTCAACTAGTCTCAAGAAGGCCCGTTTATTGCTTCTTTAATCAGCACAACAGTTTTCAGCTGTGCTAACATAATTGCAAAAGGGGTTTTATAATGATCAGTTAGTCTTTTAAAATGATAAACTTGGATTAGCAAACACAACGTGCCATTGGAACACAGGACTGATGGTTGCTGATAATGGGCCTCTGTACGCCTATGTAGATATTCCATAAAAAAATCTTGCCGTTTCCAGCTACAATAGCAATTTACAACATTAACATTGTCTACACTGTATTTTTGATCAATTTGATGTTATTTTAATGGACAAAAAAATTGCTTTTCTTTCAAAAACAAGGACATTTCTAAGTGACCCCAAACTTTTGAACGGTAGTGTATATACAGTGCATTCGGAAAGTATTCAGACCCCTTGACTTTTTCCACATTTTGTTACGTTACAGCCTTATTCTAAAATTGATTAAATGTAATCATTTCCTCATCAATCTACACACAATACCCCATAATGACAAAGCAAAAACTGTTTTTGGAAATGTTTGCACATTTATTAAAATTTAAAAACAGAAATACTTTATTTACATAAGTATTCAGACCCTTTGCTATGAGACTCAAAATTGAGCTCTTGTGCATCCTGTTTCCATTGATCATCCTTGAGATGTTTCTACAACTTCATTGAAGTCCACCTGTGGTAAATTCAATTGATTGGACATGATTTAGAAAGGCACACTCCTGTCTATATAAGGTCCCACAGTTGACAGTGCATGTCAGAGCAAAAACCAAGCCATCAGGTCAAAGGAATTGTCCGTAGAGCTCCGAGACAGGAATGTGATGAGGCACAGATCTGGGGAAGAAGCCCAAAAAATTTCTGCAGCATTGAAGGTCCCAAAGAACACAGTGGCCTCCATCATTCTTAAATGGAAGAAGTTTGGAACCACCAAGACTCTTCCCTAAGAGCTGGCCGCCCGGCCAAACTGAGTAATTGGGGGAGAAGGGCCTTGGTCAGGTTGGTGACCAAGAACCCGAGAAACAAGATTCTCTGGTCTGATGAAACCAAGATTGAACTCTTTGGCCTGAATGCCAAGCGTCACATCTGGAGGAAACCTGGCACCATCCCAACAGTGAAGCATGGTGGTGGCAGCATCATGCTGTGGGGATGTTTTTCAGCGGCGGGGACTGGGAGACTAGTCAGGATCGAGGGAAAGATGATGAATGGAGCAAAGTACAGAAAGATCTATGATGAAAACCTGCTCCAGAGCGCTCAGGACCTCAGACTGGGGTAAAGGTTCACCTTCCAACGGGACAACGACCTAAGCACACAGCCAAGACAACACAGGAGTGGCTTCGGGACAAGTGTCTGAATGTCCTTGAGTGGCCCAGCCAGAGCCTGGACTTGAACCCCGATCAAACATCTCTGGAGAGACCTGAAAATAGCTGTGCAGCGACGCTCTCCATCCAACCTGACAGAGCTTCAGAGGATCTGCAGAGAAGAATGGGAGAAACTCCCCAAATACAGGTGTGCCAAGCTTGCAGCATCATACCTAAGAAGACTCAAAGCTGTAATCGCTGCCAAAGGGTCTGAATCGTTATGTAGATTTGATATTTCCGTTTTTAATTTTTAATAAATTTGCAAACATTTCAAAAAATCTGTTTTTGCTTTGTCAATATGGGGTATAGTGTGTAGATTGATGAGGGGGAAAAAACGATGTAATACATTTTAGAGTAAGGCTGTAACGTAACAAAATGTGGAAAAGTCAAGGGGTCTGAATACTTTCTAAATGCACTGTATATATATATATATATACAGTGGGGAGAACAAGTATTTGATACACTGCCGATTTTGCAGGTTTTCCTACTTACAAAGCATGTAGAGGTCTGTAATTTGTATCATAGGTACACTTCAACTGTGAGAGACGGAATCTAAAACAAAAATCCAGAAAATCACATTGTATGATTTTTAAGTAATTAATTTGCATTTTATTGCATGACATAAGTATTTGATACATCAGAAAAGCAGAACTTAATATTTGGTACAGAAACCTTTGTTTGCAATTACAGAGATCATACGTTTCCTGTAGGTCTTGACCAGGTTTGCACACACTGCAGCAGGGATTTTGGCCCACTCCTCCATACAGACCTTCTCCAGATCCTTCAGGTTTCGGGGCTGTCGCTGGGCAATACGGACTTTCAGCTCCCTCCAAAGATTTTCTATTGGGTTCAGGTCTGGAGACTGGCTAGGCCACTCCAGGACCTTGAGATGCTTCTTACGGAGCCACTCCTTAGTTGCCCTGGCTGTGTGTTTCGGGTCGTTGTCATGCTGGAAGACCCAGCCACGACCCCATCTTCAATGCTCTTACTGAGGGAAGGAGGTTGTTGGCCAAGATCTCGCGATACATGGCCCCATCCATCCTCCCCTCAATACGGTGCAGTCGTCCTGTCCCCTTTGCAGAAAAGCATCCCCAAAGAATGATGTTTCCACCTCCATGCTTCACGGTTGGGATGGTATTCTTGGGGTTGTACTCATCCTTCTTCTTCCTCCAAACATGGCGAGTGGAGTTTAGACCAAAAAGCTCTATTTTTGTCTCATCAGACCACATGACCTTCTCCCATTCCTCCTCTGTATCATCCAGATGGTCATTGGCAAACTTCAGACGGGCCTGGACATGCGCTGGCTTGAGCAGGGGGACCTTGCGTGGCGCTGCAGAATTTTAATCCATGACAGCGTAGTGTGTTACTAATGGTTTTCTTTGAGACTGTGGTCCCAGCTCTCTTCAGGTCATTGACCAGGTCCTGCCGTGTAGTTCTGGGCTGATCCCTCACCTTCCTCATGATCATTGATGCCCCACGAGGTGAGATCTTGCATGGAGCCCCAGACCGAGGGTGATTGACCGTCATCTTGAACTTCTTCCATTTTCTAATAATTGCGCCAACAGTTGTTGCCTTCTCACCAAGCTGCTTGCCTTTTGTCCTGTAGCCCATCCCAGCCTTGTGCAGGTCTACAATTTTATCCCTGATGTCCTTACACAGCTCTCTGGTCTTTGTGGAGAGGTTGGAGTCTGTTTGATTGAGTGTGTGGACAGGTGTCTTTTATACAGGTAACGAGTTCAAACAGGTGCAGTTAATACAGGTAATGAGTGGAGAACAGGAGGGCTTCTTAAAGAAAAACTAACAGGTCTGTGAGAGCCGGAATTCTTACTGGTTGGTAGGTGATCAAATACTTATGTCATGCAATAAAATGCAAATTAATTACTTAAAATCATACAATGTGATTTTCTGGATTTTTGTTTTAGATTCCGTCTCTCACAGTTGAAGTGTACCTATGATAAAAATTACAGACCTCTACATGCTTTGTAAGTAGGAAAACCTGCAAAATCGGCAGTGTATCAAATACTTGTTCTCCCCACTGTATACAGTGGGGGAAAAAAAGTATTTAGTCAGCCACCAATAGTGCAAGTTCTCCCACTTAAAAGATGAGAGAGGCCTGTAATTTTCATCATAGGTACACGTCAACTATGACAGACAAAATGAGAAAAAAATTCCAGAAAATCACATTGTAGGATTTTTTATGAATTTATTTGCAAATTATGGTGGAAAATAAGTATTTGGTCAATAACAAAAGTTTCTCAATACTTTGTTATATACCCTTTGTTGGCAATGACACAGGTGAAACATTTTCTGTAAGTCTTCACAAGGTTTTCACACACCGTTGCTGGTATTTTGGCCCATTCCTCCATGCAGATCTCCTCTCTAGAGCAGTGATGTTTTGGGGCTGTCGCTGGGCAACACAGACTTTCAACTCCCCTCCAAAGATTTTCTATGGGGTTGAGATCTGGAGACTGGCTAGGCCACTCCAGGACCTTGAAATGCTTCTTACGGCCACTCCTTCGTTGCCTGGGCGGTGTGTTTGGGATCATTGTCATGCTGAAAGACCCAGCCACGTTTCATCTTCAATGCCCTTGCTGATGGAAGGAGGTTTTCACTCAAAATCTCACGATACATGGCCCCATTCATTCTTTCCTTTACACGGATCAGTCGTCCTGGTCCCTGTGCAGAAAAAACAGCCCCAAAGCATGAAGTTTCCACCCCCATGCTTCACAGTAGGTATGGTGTTCTTTGGATGCAACTCAGCATTCTTTGTCCTCCAAACACGATGAGTTGAGTTTTACCAAAAAGTTATATTTTGGTTTCATCTGACCATATGACATTCTCCCAATCTTTCTCTTCTGGATCATCCAAATGCACTCTAGCAAACTTCAGACGGGCCTGGACATGTACTGGCTTAAGCAGGGGGACACGTCTTGCACTGCAGGATTTGAGTCCCTGGCGGCGTAGTGTGTTACTGATGGTAGGCTTTGTTACTTTGGTCCCAGCTCTCTGCAGGTCATTCACTAGTTCCCCCCGTGTTGTTCTGGGATTTTTGCTCACCGTTCTTGTGATCATTTTGACCGCACAGGGTGAGATCTTGCGTGGAGCCCCAGATCGAGGGAGATTATCAGTGGTCTTGTATGTCTTCCATTTCTAATAATTGCTCCCACAGTTGATGTCTTCAAACCAAGCTGCTTACCTATTGCAGATTCAGTCTTCCCAGCCTGGTGCAGGTCTACAATTTTGTTTCTGGTGTCCTTTGGACAGCTCTTTGGTCTTGGCCATAGTGGAGTTTGGAGTGTGACTGTTTGAGGTTGTGGACATGTGGTCTTTTTTTATACTGATAACAAGTTCAAACAGGTGCCATTAATACAGGTAATGAGTGGAGGACAGAGGAGCCTCTTAAAGAAGAAGTTACAGGTCTGTGAGAGCCAGAAATCTTGCTTGTTTGTAGGTGACCAAATACTTATTTTCCACCATAATTTGCAAATAAATTCATTAAAAATCCTACAATGTGATTTTCTGGAGAAAAAAAATCTCAATTTGTCTGTCATAGTTGACGTGTATCTATGATGAAAATTACAGGCCTCTCTCATCTTTTTAAGTGGGAGAACTTGCACTATTGGTGGCTGACTAAATACTTTTTTTCCCCACTGTATATATACAGCTGCGGAAAGAATTAAGAGACCACTGCAAAATTATCAGTTTCTCTGGTTTTACTATTTATAGGTATGTGTTTTGGGTAAAAATAACATTTTTATTTTATTATATAAACTACTGACAACATTTCTCCCCAAATTCCAATAAAGATATTGTCATTTAGAGCATTTATTTGCACAAAATGACAACTGGTCAAAATAACAAAAAGATGCAGTGTTTTCAGACCTTGAATAATGCAAAGAAAAATAAGTTCATGTTCATTTTTAAACAACACAATAGTAATGTTTTAACTTAGGAAGATTTCAGAAATCAATATTTGGTCGAATAACCCTGATTTTCAATCACAGCTTTCATGCATCTTGACATGCTCTCCACCAGTCTTTCACATTGATGTTGGGTGACTTTATGCCACTCCTGGAGCAGAAATTCAAGCAGCTCGGCTTTGTTTGATGGCTTGTGACCATCCATCTTCCTCTTGATCACATTCCAGAAGTTTTCAATGGGGTTCAGGTCAGGAGATTGGGCTGGCCATGACAGGGTCTTGATCTGGTGGTCCTCCATCCACACCTTGATTGACCTGGCTGTGTGGCATGGCACATTGTCCTGCTGGGAAAACCAATCCTCAGAGTTGGGGAACAATGTCAGAGCAAAAGGAAGCAAGTTTTCTTCCAGGACAACCTTGTACGTGGCTTGATTCATGCGTCCTTCACAAAGACAAATCTGCCCGATTCCAGCCTTGCTGAAGCACCCTCAGATCATCACCGATCCTCCAACAAATTTCACAGTGGGTGCGAGACACTGTGGCTTGTAGGCCTCTCCAGGTCTCCGTCTAACCATTAGACGACCAGGTGTTGGGCAAAGCTGAAAAATTGGACTCATCAGAGAAGATGACCTTACTCCAGTCCTCTACAGTCCAATCCTTATGGTCTTTTGCAAACCTCAGCCTGGCTCTTCTTTGCTTCTCATTGATGAAGGGTTTTTTATAGCTTTGCACTACTTCAGCCCTGCCCCTAGGAGCCTGTTTCGAACCGTCTCGCCGTGCACTTCACCCCAGCTGCCTTACCATTATTTTTGTAGGTCACTTGATGTCATCCTACGGTTGTTGAGTGACATTCGAATGAGTTGGTCGTCATCCCCGGTCAGTAGAGAGTCGTTTTCGCCCTCTGCGGTCTGTAGCTTTGTTGTCCCCAATGTCTGCTGCTTGACCTTGTTTTTATGAACCGCCGTCTTTGAAATTTTAAGGATGGAAGCCTCCTGACGCTCACTGTATCCCTCTGCCAGTAAAGCCAGAATTGAACCCTTCTTTTCCTCACTCAAAACTTTCCTTTTCAACTCTTTTGGCATGGTCAATAGTTCTTTTTTTAAATTAATATTACTTTTGAGGTACTATTAGCACTGTTTTTGCCATCCAGCTGGTCCTATTGCAAGAGGATAGTGATCACCACAGCAGTGGTTTTTATACTTTTCCTCGTTAAATAAGATTTGGTTCATGTGATCACCTAATCAGTACCTAATTCAGTAGAATGAGGTGTGCCTGTGTTGGAATTCAACAGATACTGGAATGGAATGGCTGTCATACATGTAGAGATGCTGATTTAAGAAAAATTTGCAATGGTCTCTTAATTTTTTCTACAGCTGTATATATATATATATATATATATATATATTGTGATGTCACGAGAGGCTGTGTCCTGGAGGGACGTTACATCCCCCCTGAGGTGGCTGCAAACCCAGACAGCTATGGCTCCATCTGCTGGTATGGTCGGGAACTCCAACCCTCATGGCCAATCTTCCCACGCAGGTGAAACCAATCAGGAGCTGATGAGCTGAAGGTTTGTTGAAGGGAAGAGACACGGTCTCCAAGCTGGGCTCTCTGGAGGACAAGAGTGCTGCACGTCCACTTCCATGAGGAATATAAGGATTTGGAGATACTTACCTTTGGGAAATACTCACCTTTGGATATATGCACCTGTGGAGAAATACGTGTGGGACATTTGGAAGGACGTTTTTGCTGGGTTGGCCACTAGCTGCAACGTGGAATACAGTAAGGCTGGGGAAAAGTTATTTGAGCGAGGAGAGTTAGATTTTGGATGTGGAAGAGACATCCCTGAACTGTTAACCCTTAAGAGCCACCAGAGAACAGAATTGTGTTATAATTTCGTTAGTTTCCCAAGACCTTAAATAAAATCCTTGTTTTGGTTGAACCTGGTCTCCTTGCACTACTTGAGCAATCCCGCTGAAAGCTGTGTAGCCTCTCGTGACGTCACAGATGGTGGAGAATACGGGCACGCTCAAGCGTTAATAGTGCATGTCAGAGGAGGATACCGAAGGTTTGATCACCCAGTTTTCCAAGTTGGCCGTAGGCTCCCCGCCGACTGAAATGGAGGACATATTGAAAGCCCTTGTTGCTGGCCAGCAAGCCCAGATGCAAGCAAACGTGGCTCTCTTGGAGGAGCAAAAGAAAGCCAACCTTCTGAAGGCAGAGGAATTGCAGTTGCAGAGACAGAGGGTGGTCCAAAATACCCGCCCAATAAAGGCAAGTGACTTTATATCTAAGATGGGAGCTACCGATGACATTGAGGCATACCTGCATGCATTTGAGGCCACGGCCACTAGGAAGCCTGGCCCAAGCAACAGTGGGTTGGTCTGTTAGGCCCCCTTTCTAACCGGGGAATCGCTGAATGCTGTCCGGGACCTGGGCTGACCAGGTTACTGACTATGATGCCCTGAAGTCTGAGATCCTCAGCAGATATGGACTCACAAAGTTTGGTATGGCCCAGCGCTTTCACAGCTGGACCTTCCAACCAGACCAACCTCCTCGGGCGCAGATGCATGAACTTGTCCGAATCGCCAGGAAATGGCTGGATCCGCAGAGGAATACAGCAGCGGCGGTGGTGGAGGCCGTTGTGGTGGATCGTTACCTACGCGCCCTGCCTTATGAGGCAAAACGGTTCATCAGTCAACAGGCCTTGACCACGGCTGATCTGACCGTGGAAGCTGTGGAAAGTACCAGGCCACAGCGGAGATGCTGAATGCTTCCGAAAAGACCCCAGGAGGGCGGCCCCACCACAAATGGGAAGAACCCGTCCAAAGGGACCCCAAGGTCTCGAACCCAGCCACGTCAGGACTTATCCCGGCTCCAGGGGGAGCCAGAAACCAGGCGGGTCCAGGGTGGAAGAGTACACCAGGAGGGGGAAACTCGACAGTGTTACCGGTGTGGGGAGATGGGACATATCTCCCTGGCAGTGTGGGAAACCAGGCCGATGAACCTATGCCCACTGCGGAGTCCTCCAGCTCAGCACCCACACACCGTTTTGCCTCGCTCTTGGGAGTCGTAGATGGCGGCCCAGATCGATCCCCACCTGCCCGGTAACTGTGAATCACCATGATGTGGAGGCCTTACTGGATTCTGGTAGCCGGGCCACCCTGGTGCGTAAGGCATTTGGTGGGCCCAACGTGTCTGACCCCCGGGAAAGTCCTCCCAGTTTCCTGTGTCCATGGGGACACCAGAGAATACCCCATTACTGAACTTACAATGACCAGCCCACGGGAACCATACACACGACGGCGGGGGTGGTTGATTCCCTCCCGTCCCTGTCCTAATTGGGACGAGACTGCCCAGCCCTTTACCCACTCTGGAGAGAGTCTCGTAGGAGAGGATAACCCGAGCACTCGGAAACGGAGAGGCAAGACTCATCCTGGGAAGGCTCGGTGCAATCCTCCGAGTTACTCACTCCCGCCCCGGGCTCTGATAGGGATGGCAGGTGCCCAGACCGACACAGAGACGGAGCTACAGAATCTGGACAAAGAACTGTCTGGTCTGAAGGGGGACCGCTGAGAGGTATCGTTTGTTAAAGCAACAGTTAGACATGAAGACAGAAGAGTTAGATATCCTCCAGGCTAAACTCCAACAGAGCTCCTTCCTAAGCGGGAACAGGAGGAGGTGGAGAGGTGCGCAGGACCATCGAGGAGGTGAGGAGACCCTGCGCAGTAGTAAGGAGGTCCAGAAGAAGGCAGAGGAGAAGTACAAGGTGTTGGAGAACAAGATGAAGAATGCGGAGGCAGAGAGAGAGAAGGAACTGAAAGCTGCTCAACAGAAGCTAAACTCTGCTAAAACCAAGGCTGATGCGTTTCAGTAAGAAACTCAAGGAGAGACAACAGGAGGCTGAGTCCTGGTCCTAGAGTTGGAGGAGTTGAAGAGAGAGCAGTCTGGCAAGCACCACGGCAGTGCGGACGCCCTCTCTCGGCGTGATGCCTTCGCCTTCGCTGCCTTTACCCCGACGAGGACGTCGGTCCCGAGGAGGGGGATGTGTGATGTCACGAAGAGGCTGTACGTCCTGGAGGGACGTTACATCCCCCTGAGGTGGCTGCAAACCCAGACAACAGCTAGTGGCTCCATCTGCTGGTATGGTCGGGAACTCCAACCCTCTATGGCCAATCTTCCCACGCAGGTGAAACCAATCAGGAGCTGATGAGCTGAAGGTTTGTTGAAGGGAAGAGACACGGTCTCCAAGCTGGGCTCTCTGGAGGACAAGAGTGCTGCACGTCCACTTCCATGAGGAATATAAGGATTTGGAGATACTTACCTTTGGGAAATACTCACCTTGGATATATGCACCTGTGGAAATACGTGTGGACATTTGGAAGGACGTTTTGCTGGGTTCGGCCACTAGCTGCAACGTGGAATACAGTAAGGCTGGGAAAAGTTATTTGAGCGAGGGAGAGTTATGATTTTGGATGTGGAAGAGACATCCCTGAACTGTTAACCCTTAAGAGCCACCAGAGAACAGAATGTGTTTATAATTTCGTTAGTTTCCCAAGACCTTAAATAAAATCCTTGTTTTGGTTGAATCTGGTCTCCTTGCACACTTGAGCAATCCCGCTGAAAGCTGTGTAGCGCTCGTGACGTCACAATATATATATATATATATATATATATATAT
>NW_025539336.1:0-13529 GCF_020615455.1 Coregonus clupeaformis
CAAATACTTACCAATAATACTATCTACTAAATAATAATAAATAAGGATCTAAACTTGTGCATTTACTTACTTGTGACAGCTTCATAGATTGATAGCTCATTAAAGGCCCTCTTCCCCTTCCTGCCCTTCAAGGAGTAGCCTGTCCACAGCTCCTCTGTTCTAATTTTTCTCATCATTCGTCTGATTCCTGAGCCCAGGTCCAGGCCACAGCAGAGGGTCAGGTATCGGATCTGATTAAAAAAATAAAAGAAACCCCACTCATTTGTGTGTTCCTCAGCTAAAACAGCTGGCCATACAGTTCTGATTGATAGTAATGAGAAATCATTTTTGTAGTGTATCATGTAATCATGGGCTAAAACTTGTGTAAACAGGCAGAGGGTTGATCGTTTCTTCTTAAAATAAGTTAAGTTGTCGTATCGGATGAATGGTGGCCATTATTGCTGATGAACAAAAGGAGTCTGCTCATACTGAACGTTGATCATAAGGTTTATTCAGATCACAAGCTTCAGCATGGGTGACAGACTCGCGAGGTCTGGAGAGCAGTGTCCTCCCATTCTAGGGGCTGCTCTAACTCTCTGCCGTTCTTCCCCCCTTTATATAGCCTTCCAAGAGTTGAATGGCTCCCTCTACTGTTCAATCCCCGTATCTTACAACCCACTTCCTGTCTGTCATATGTGACGTCACGCTAAAACCTTCCCTCTTGATAGCAACAATCAACCTTCTTTCAGTTCCATTTCTTCATGAAAAACATTTAACAAAGGCATAATCTTAATACACTACATATTCCCCCCTTCGAGACAAAACTAAAAAGTCTCGACAACAATAGGATTATGACCAGTAACAATTTATCTTATTGAGTATCTTTAACCTTAAACCAAAAACATTCTTCTCTAGAGTGTAAATACCTTTCTATGAAATAACTGTTTATGAAGTGTGAATACATTACTATGACATATGAAGAAATCTCTATGGAGTGTAAGAGCGAAAAACTGTCTGGCAGCCATCTTTTCAGATATCCATCCATCAATCAAGACAGTAAAATTCTCTCACGGTCCCTCTGCCCCAGGCAACCACCGTCGGTACTCCAGATAACCTCATAACTCATGTAACTACATTTGAAAGTATGATGCAACTAAATACACATGTAAGCCCCTGCAAACAAAATCCTTTCCAATAACATCCATTGTACGGCTGGTCAACCCATAGGACCGTACAATGAAACTCTCCCTTCCTAGCCTCTCTGTCCCTAAACATTCACGAAATAAACAAAAACATCTAAGATCCTCCCATGTATCCAATTACATCAAACATCATTCTACAAAAATTAATCCCTGAGGCTATTACACAATTATGTATTACACATGTCTATATTTCATTGCCGACACTGGAATGTAGTCCACTACACTTCATCTCCCCGTAGTCTTGACTTGGATGAATGGATTGTTGATGATGAAATCAGCCACACCCTCCTTGTTTCATCTCCTCCAGTCATATTGTCCCTTCATATTGTCTTTGTTTGAGTATTTCAATCTCCACATGTTCCCCCAAATGCCTCTGGAATGAAAAGAAAAGAAACGACCAAACAGTATCTTTTGCAAAACAACCACTTTCAAATTAAACATCAATATCCACTAGGAATATAACAATGATATATAAATGATGCATGAATCACATAAACCTATTCCCCCCCTTTGATTCATAAATCATACCAACATCACCCCAATATTGAAAAAAAAAAAAAAATTTTTTTTTGAAAAATCATCAAAATGATATTTATCCATCAGTAGTCCATCCATCTTCCTCCAGATCAGGAACAGTCAATACCGGCATCTGAGTGTTGTCTCCAGGAATCACTCTCCAACCTATCTCAATATCATAGCTTTCTCAAAGGTCAGTAACAGACTACACATCACACAGTGTTATCAAAGCTGAAACTAAAATCTGACCCATCACTGCCCCTACTGGCCTAATTGATCTTGCAACCAAATCTTCTCAGATCTCCCAAACACATCCCTTATAATGCATCTATAACCCCAGTGATCTTATCTGAACTATCTGGACTCAAAGTATAACTAATATTTATCAATATGATCTTCCCAAATGTTACACCATACCATGAATAAAGTCCCCCCTTCTCCCTTAGATTCATCCTTCAATGATAGGCTTGAAGACTATGACATGTCGCCATGTCATCCTTTTAACCCTAGATTTAGCTGTGTCCAATGCTATCCCTCTTATAATGGTAAAACCTCATATGGAAGCTTCAACGTTGACATGTAACAAAATCCTTTCCATCCATAATGTAAGAATATATATTTTATCATCACAAACCCACCAAATATCTCCCATTCCCCATAGTCATAGGCAAAAGCTAATCTTTTAACCATCAAAGTCCTGCTGTTCTACTACCTGGTCCACAAAAATTACATCATATTTGTCATCTCTAACCTTATGTTCATGCTTATCCAAAGTTATCATCTAACATCCCAATCTGATCTTCCCATAAACACACCCTTTACCTCATATGTTTTATTAGAACAAAAACAACTTTTAGCCCTCAATGTTTCACCTGAATACTTCAGGGTTCCGTTGTTACCTGATTTTCCTTTCCCATTTAACAATTCCCATAGGGTAATTAATTTAACCAAGAACACTTAAACCTAAGCTTAAACCACGGTTCTGACAACAACATTATTTTATCTGTCAATGACTGTTGCCAATACCACAGTCATGACAAAGCACAAGACTGACCCATACCTGATAGAGGCCGCGCGACCGTCTAACACGTTTGGGCTGGAATTCTCAACAGACATGGACCCTCAAGATTCCTCACTGATCTTACAGAATGAGTTAATCTATCTCTAATTTCCACAACAGAAGAACGAGCGGTACTGATCAGATACCTCTCCCTGTCTGTCATTAAAATCAAAGATCTCATCCTGTCCTTTCATGATGAATCTATATTCTCTCTACTACTCTCTGTTCTCCTATTTTAACCCTATTCGTACTATCATTGACAGCCCTCTCCATCCGTAACATAAACCCATGAGTCTAACATTCCCCATTTAATTTCAGAAAAGTTGTTGTCGATGTCATACTCCCTACATCGTATCATTAATCCCTTCCAAAGTTATCATTAAAGTAGTTGATTTATTAACCTTAATTACTTCTAGTGCAAAAGTTCCCATTATCCTCTGTGTCTTATCTACTGTTGGAGTGACTGTAATCTACTCTTCCTGAACTCCTTTGGTGACTGTGGAGGCTACAAACCTTAACTCTTCCATTATAAGCGTTACTTTATGAATTACATAGCCCTTTAACCAATAATTCCTAACCGGAACAACTTCTAATGCTTGCACTAGATAAGTATACAAATATTCTCCCTGACCTTTCTCTGTAACATTATGCAACATAAGTGAACAGTCACTCCTAACCCTCTTCTAAACTATACCTCCTTTTACTCCTGGTCCTGATAACAATACTTATTCTCCATAATTATCTCTCCATATGGGAGAAACGTCCCCATCCTAAATCCTAATAAGTATTTTTCCCCCTAAAATTGGTGCTGTATTGGTTCCCTTATAATCAAATGCGATATATTTATGACTTTAATACCTATCAATGTTGAAAGAGTTAAATTGCTTCTTACTGTTGTTATAATAGACTCACGTGTTGATGTCCTTAGTTACTCCTAATTTTCCCCAGTTTTCCCCTAAGACTTTGAACTCTTTACTTGTACCAACTACACCTATAATTACCTTGATCTTCCTACTCTACAGTGTCATTCACCATTGTTCTCTCTCACTACTAACTTTGAAACTTAGCTTACTGTCTCAGAGTTCCTTCAACCCTAATCTACTCCTAACTTATTTTAATCTAATCTTTTCTCTCATAACATTTAAAACCTTTTCCCCTGATTTATTGACAAAATCTCTTACCACCAAATTTGTAGAATATGTGATTGGGAAAGTTCCCCACCTGCTTCTGACTCATTACACACAGACTTGGCAAAACGACTAAACACCTTTTAGCCTAGCCTGAAATCCCTTAGTGTAAGAATGTACCCCAGAATAATAATCACCCCTTTTAACTTTTCAGACAGATTGTCTTAATAGACAGTCTAGTGTACATCTTATTGTACAATTCAATTTAAACAATGCATCTCTTCCCAACACTGCCATAACAGTTTCTTCTAATATTAGTATCTTAAGAGTAATTAACTGTTTTACTACCTCAAATCCCTATCCTAATTCGTTATCAATTAGTGAGATGTTTAACCTCTTTAGGCTGAACCCAGATAAGTTTTCCCCTATTCACTATCCCTTCTAATGGTCGGTTGTTTCAACTGTTAGCTATTTTCTCTTCTCCTCTAATCGATGCTCTCAGCAATGCACCCCCCTTCATCTCTTCTAGAACAGGTGATCTTCACTTTCTCCTTCATCTTCCTCTGTTGTTTTCTCCTGTTCTTGGGATTCTCTCAGCAGTTTTCTTGGTCCTGTTCCTTCTCGTCGTTGCTAAGTTCTGTCCTCGAAATATCATCTTCCATCATCTTCTTACTAGTGGGCTCTTCTTGACCTCAATGTGTTCTTCTCCTTCCATTCTTGAATTCTTCATCCAATCGTGTTACTTCTTATTCGATTTATCCAGGCATGATAAGCAATCTGCCTATATCTCCATTTCTTCTTTGCTCTTGTACCCTTCTTTCTTCAACCTTCATCAGAGATCAAGTCTCCAGTATCCTTCTTTCCTCTCTTGCCACTTCCTTCTGATCACAGAGTCATCTCCACCCATGGCCTCTCATCAATCACTCTCATCTTCATCATCCTCATCTCCTTAAGTTCCCAGACATCCCGGTTTTTCTTCCTTCTGGAGTTTTGAATTCATCTTCATCATCGTTTCTGCTCGTAATCGTCTTCATCTCTGATGCCATAATCACCATGCTAGATGATCACTGAAAGCTTCCTTCTCGTAAGGTGGGTGTCTTTCTGCTGAATCCGTATGTGAGAAAGGTGTACTAACATCTGCCATTAGTCTTTCTAACACTACTCTCTAACCCTACTTTGATTAAAAAATGACTATTTTAATCAATTTTCCCCTATATCAAGCCTTTTATATTCCTTTATTGTGAACTATGTTATTTTAGACTGTATAGCCTATGGCTTCCCCCCTTAAATTATTAATATAACCCTAAGAACCCCAAAAAAAATAAAAAAAGTTAGATTTTTTTTATTTTTTTTTCCTCCCCCAAAAATCAAATAAAATCAAATATGAATATTAAAAAATTCAATTAAATGCCTTATTCAAAAACCATTCAATTAAAAATAAAAAACCAATTAAAAACTCAATTAAAAATTATGAATAATTTAAAACCAATTCTTTATTCCTATATCACCAATTTATCAATTAGTGTTGGCTATCTTACCACAACCCATCAACTGCAAGTAAATGCAAGTTAGTCATCTTCAGACTAAAATACCCATAAACAAAGCCTTCTAACCTTACAATCCTCAATCCATCCTTGATTCCCAACACATCTGTAATCAAACCCCAGTGATACACAGAGCCACCAAAATACAACTTTTAATGAAATAGTATTTGCCAAGCCTATGTAAAATTGTCATAACATCACATATCTTGTTAGGATGATTTTGTGTACTAGCCTGATCCGATCCTCTCGTCTGCCTCGTCACACCTTGTCACGTGACGCACACGTCAGCCCCTTCTCTCTCTCCTCTCGTTCCATGTTCCTCTCATATTTCACAAAAACATAGAAACACACACGATTTCAGCAGTTAATGCAATCACTGAGTATTTCCAACCATTCAATATTCGTTCGTACTACATTATTCACTCTAAGACTAAACTCAGAACTAAATAGATCGCTCAAAAACATTTTTTATTTTAATCCGTCTTTTAATTATTTAATTCAATTTATTATAATCCGCTACCATATATCTAATTTATAAATTCAATAGGCTACAAAACCAGTTTCATCTTTAACCAATCGCAGTTTAAACTAGAATCATCGTGTTAAAATTTCTCCTCTGTCTATTTTCCCTTGCCGGGTAACGCCAAATGGGACCTATGACCTTAAGCCACCATTTTTTTGTAGGCTTAGCCCAACCTCATTTCGTAGTTTTTAGCCCCTTAAAATCAACACGTGTCCTAATCTCGTGTCATAAACTCCCCCTTTCTGTAGGGTAGTATCGCAAAATTAAACGCATGCGCACATCCATTCAAAAACACGTTTTCACCATGGAAGATTTTAGATCTCTCCCCAAACAGACAGAATAACCGTCCAACTGTAACTCTCGTTTCCCCCTCCTAGTCAAACAACATTTAACAGCGCTCACAAAACATACAACCTGACTTACAGACAGTGACAAGTTTAAGAGACTTTAATCCATCGCAATGGAATCTCTAAGGATATCCATTAGCATGTAGCACGCAACACAATTAGCATGTAGCATTAGCATTTAGCTTAGCCTAAGGTACACTGCGGCACAAAACACAATTAGCATGTAGCATTAGCATCCACCTCAGCCACCATGTAGAATGTAGCATGATTCACACTTTAGCCTTACAAACATTAGCCTTAGCAACGATGTACCACGTGGCCTGAAACAATCCAGCCTTAGCTTCAGCCTCTAGCCAACTGCGGCCTATTACACCAATAAATATCCTGCACCGTGGCCAAATCATTGTCTATCAGTAATATCTCCGTCTAACTTTGTGTTGCCGTAAGTTCTGGATAATCATAGAGAGGTTACCCCATGCATTATAGTTCGTCAACCATACGATGAGTATATAACATGCATATAATTCGTCCAGCTTAATAATTCCCAGAATTAACCTTACACCACATAACGCGTTGCAAGGATTTTATGGCCCATTCCTAAAGAATCGCCTCGGTCCGAGGGCTTTTCCGTATTCACGGTGCCCTAAAAATGCATACGTATCCCAACATTATTCTCTACCAATCCATTTGTACAATCCATTGTTGTAAACAGCGTTTACACATCAACCAAATTTAGAATATTTTCGTTCAGACTCCCAGTTAACAGCCATAACGCCACCCGAAACACGGTCATAAGGGTACATTCCTCCAGTGTACACAAGCAGTAACAAAACTAACAACTTAGCTGTATCTAGTCGGGTCATGACTCCAGACCGAAGTTAGCTTGAGTTAGCTTGGCGACTCCAAATGCAGCAAAGAAGGATTGCATAATCCCTCCTGGCTAGCTCGCCATTTGTCGTATCGGATGAATGGTGGCAATTATTGCTGATGAACAAAAGGAGTCTGCTCATACTGAACATTGATCATAAGGTTTATTCAGATCACAAGCTTCAGCATGGGTGACAGACTCGCGAGGTCTGGAGAGCAGTGTCCTCCCATTCTAGGGCTGCTCTGACGTCTTCCTCCCCTAACCCCCTTATTTATAAACAATGAAACTCCCTCCTCTGGCCAATCACCAGTCTCCCCTTTATATAGCCTTCCAAGAGTTGAATGGCTCCCTCTACTGTTCAATCCCCGTATCTTACAACCCACTTCCTGTCTGTCATATGTGACGTCACGCTAAAACCTTCCCTCTCGATAGCAATAATCAACCTTCCATTTCTTCATGAAAAACATTTAACAAAGACATAATTTTAATACACTACAAAAGTACAGTACAGCAGAGTACAGGAAAGAAAAGTTTAGTTCAGTACAGTACAATAGTACAGTATAACGTAATGTACTCTGTTAGGGTGGGGCGATATGGACTACAAATCATACAGCTGTATCTTGAGTTTTTTCAAACGTATGGGTGATTCAAGATATCTCAGTTTTGTTTTTCTCTAAGTAAGTGTTGTACAATTAAATTAAATTAATCTAATGAATTAAGGGCTTGTGAAGTTATACCTATAAATAAATACAATTGTTTTTTGATTGAAATAATACAGTGAAGACAACGTTATTCAGGAAAATATTACATAGTGCTGCCTAAAACAAACTGCAACCTTGTACTAAATGGTTTTTGAGTCAATTATGTGAATTTCTGAAATCTACTATAGGTTAAGTGCACTTACGTTGTTTAATTTAAAGTGTGCAATTTGTGTCTAATGTGAAATTAATAAATGGTTTGTTGTCAATGCTTAGCTACCTGATCTAATATATTTTTAGAGAATAAAGAAAGTGCCAGAAATGTCAAGACTAACTTTTGTGTCCGTTTCTCTTTATTACTACTGGACGACTCAGATTAAGTCTGAGGCCGGTTACATCAACAGTGAGGACAAACCCAGCCTGCCTCTCTCCTTCCACACTGAGTCTAAACCTACAGTCACTGGGTCCTGATTGTGACAGTGGAGCCTGTTTGCACTGCAGGATCCAGAGATGGCATCAGTGAAGCTGGAAGACTGCAGTCAAACACTGGAGCTGAATGTCAACATTAAAGATGAAGAAGAGGAGGAGAAGATTGGGAAATCTGTTTCTCATGGTAAGAGCAGGTTCTATCTAACTATAAGTTATCTTTTTTTTGTCAAGCAGTGGCAAATATACAGCACCAGTCAAACGTTTGGACACACCTACTCATTTAAGGGTTTTTCTTAATTTTTACCATTTTCTACATTGTAGAATAATAGTGAAGACATCTAAACTATAAAATAACACATATGGAATCATGTAGTAACCATAAGTGTTAAACAAATCAAAATATATTTTAGATTTTTGCCTTGATGACAGATTTGCACACTCTTGGCATTCTCTCAACCAGCTTCACCTGGAATGCTTTTCCAACAATCTTGAAGAAGTTCACAGCATAGCACTTGTTGGCTGCTTTTCCTTCACTCTGTGGTCCAACTCATCCCAAACCATCTCATTTGGGTTGAGGTCGGTTGATTGTGGAGGCCAGGTCATCTGATGCAGCACTCCATCACTCTCCTTCTTGGTCAAATAGCCCTTACACAGTCTGGAGTTGTGTTGGGTCATTGTCCTGTTGAAAAACAAATGATAATCCCACTAAGCGCAAACCAGATGGGATGGCGTATCGCTGCAGAATGCTGTGGTAGCCATGCTGGTTAAGTGTGCCTTGAATTCTAAATAAATCACCAGAAAAGCACCGTAACACCACCTCCTCCATGCTTCACGGTTGGAACCACACATGTAGAGATCATCCGTTCACCTACTCTGCGTCTCACAAAGACACTGCGGTTGGAACCAAAAATCTCAAATTTGGACACATCAGACCAAAGGACAGATTTCCACCGGTCTAATGTCCATTGCTCATGTTTTTTGGCCCAAGCAAGTCTCTTCGTCTTGTTGGTGTCCTTTAGTAGTGGTTTCCTTGCAGCAATTCCACCATGAAGGCCTGATTCACGCAGTCTCCTCTTAACAGTTGATGTTGAGATGTGTCTGTTACTTGAACTCTGTGAAGCAATTATTTGGGCTGTACTTTCTGAGGCTGGTAACTCTAATGAACTTATCCTCTGCTGCTGAGGTAACTCAGGGTCTTCCTTTCCTGTGGCGGTCCTCATGAGAGCCAGTCTCATCAATGCGCTTTTGATGGTTTTTGCGACTGCACTTGAAGAATCTTAAAGTAATGATGGACTGTTGTTTCTCTTTGCTTATTTGAGCTGTTCTTGCAATAATATGGACTTGGTCTTTTACCAAATAGGGCTATCTTCTGTATACCACCCCTACCTTGTCACAACACAACTGATTGGCTCAAGCGCATTAAGAAATTCCACAAATTAACTTTTAACAAGGCACACCTGTTAATTGAAATGCATTACAGGTGAATACCAGATGAAGCTGGTAGAGAGAATGCCAAGAGTGTGCAAAGCTGTCATCAAGGCAAAGGTTGCTTACTTTGAAGAATCTCAAATATAAGATTTTGATTTGTTTAACACTTTTTTTGGTTACTACATGATTCCATATGTGTTATTTCATAGTTGTGATGTTTTCACTATTATTATACAATATAGAAAATAGTAAAAATAAAGAACCACTTGAATGAGTAGGTGGTTAGGTTGAGTACCGGCACCTCAAATATCTAGTGCTTGAGCTCATGTTCCTCTTATAGAATATTAGCTCAACAGTATTGTGGAGCTCCTGCACCTAAATATAAACAGTACCGGCACCCAACATGAGTACCGGCACCTATTTCAGTCCAAGTCAAGCACTGAATTAGATGATTTAACAAGAAGTAATTTAGTATATTTGTAGAGAATAAAGAAAGTGCCAGAACTGTCAAGACTAACTTTTGTGTCTGTTTCTCTTTATTAATAAAGGACGACTAGAATTAAGTATGAGGCCGGTAACATCAACAGTGAGGACAAACCCAGCCTGCCTCTCTCCTTCCACACTGAGTCCAAACCTACAGTCACTGGGTCCTGATTGTGACAGTGGAGCCCAGTTTGCTAAGCAGGATCCAGAGATGGCATCAGTGAAGCTGGTAGACTGCAGTCAAACACTGGTGCTGAATGTCAACATTAAAGATGAAGAAGAGGAGGAGAAGATTAGGAAATATGTTTCTCATGGTAAGAGCAGGTTCTTTTGTGTTATTAATTCCAACTTCCCACTGTGCATGAAAAGTTGCAGTAGAACTGTTTCATGATGAACTGTTTCAATGAGAAGGTAGATATTATTTCATGCTACTGACCCTTACATGGTTTTACACCAGTATTGTCAGCATGTGTTTTATTCACTGGTCTATCTGGAGTGATCAGAGAGTAGACTAAAGAAGTCAAGTAGACAAACTGCCAATGTTTTAATGTTCTATGAAATGAGTCAGTGTAGTTACTAACCCTTGTGATAGTGAGTGGAGGATGACACTAACCCTTGTGATAGTGAGTGGAGGATGATATGGCTTCTACATCTGCATTTCTTGCTCTTTGGGGTTTTAGGCTGGGTTTCTGTAAAGCACTTTGACAACTTCTGATGTAAAAAGGGCTTCATAAAATATATTTGATTGACATGTATAATCCACCAACTGATTGGTTCTTCTGATGTTGTTCACACAGGAGACCATGTTGAGACATTCTCTACATCCAGAGAGCAACAGCAGGAAGATCACAGAGCTAAGAGGTCTCACCACTGCCCACATTGTGAGGAGAGTTTTTCAATTCTATCAAAGTTAAAAATACACCTAAAAATACACACAGGAGAGAATCTGTTTTCCTGTACTGACTGTGGGAAGAATTTCACAACATCAAAGGCTCTGACAGTTCATCAGAGAGTGCACACAGGAGAGAAGCCTTACTCCTGCTCTGACTGTGGAAAGAGTTTCTCTCGACTGGGCCACTTAAAAATACATGAACGTATACATACAGGAGAGAAGCCTTACTCCTGCTCTAATTGCGTAAAATGCTTCAAAACATCAACTAAGCTAAAAGTTCACCAGAGAACACACACAGGAGAGAAGCCTTACTACTGCTCTGACTGTGGATTTTTTTTAAAAACAACAACTGAGCTAAAAGTTCATCAGAGAACACACACAGGAGAGAAGCCTTACTTCTGCTCTGACTGTGGGGCGAGTTTCTCTCAACTGGGCCACTTAAAAACACATGAACTTATACACACAGGAGAGAAGCCTTACTCCTGCTCTGACTGTGGAAAGAGTTTCTCTCGACTGGGCCACTTAAAAACACATGAACGTATACATACAGGAGAGAAGGCTTACTCCTGCTCTGAGTGTGTAAAATGCTTCACAACATCAGCTGGGCTAAAAGTTCATCAGAGAACACACACAGGAGAGAAGCCTTACTCCTGCTCTGATTGTGTAAAATGCTTCAGAACATCAACTGGGCTAAAAGTTCATCAGAGAACACACACAGGAGAGAAGCCTTACTCCTGCTCTGACTGTGGAAAGAGTTTTTCTCAAATGGGCACCTTAAAAAGAAACCAAGGTAAACATAAAGGAGATAAGCCTTACCACTGATCTTAATGTGGCAAGAGTTTATCCTGATTTGGGCAATGTAAAAACACACCAACGGATACACACTGGAGAGAAGCCTCATCACTGCACTGACTGTGAGAAGAGATTCTACAGATTGGGCCATTTAAAAAGACACCAATGTATAAAGGTGAAATCCTCATCAGTTCTCTCAGACCAGCTAAGATTAGTCACTCCACTTAATTCTCATCTCATAAAATAATTGGCAACGTTGAATTGGATCAAATGAAAAAAGCGTAGGACACTATTGTAATCCTATTGTTTCTCACTGTGAGAGAACTGTGCAGAGGAATGGGAGTGTTGTAGAATGTTAGCATCTCTTTACTCTACTGATCAGTGTTCACCTTGTCAGTTTTGGTGTGTTTTGTTTGCTTCTACTGTAAAGATATTGAGATTACCATGGATTTGCCCATAGGGTTGAATATCCTCTTTTGACGCGTCTCACAATGGAGTCTGATGGTTAACTGGGTGGTACTGATTCCTTCTGCAGTTTTCTGTGGGAATGAGCTGTTAGACACAACATACACTGTGTGTACAAAACATTATGGACACCAGCTATTTCCATGACATTGACTGAACGCTATGATCCTTAATGATGTAGTTTTTGTGTATTTCTTATAGATCCCCATTAGCTTTCAGGAAGAAACTGCAGTTGCAGTGGGCTATGGAGAATTTGAAAAGCATTGCCTGATTTGATGAGTTTCGTACTGATGGGAGGACTAGGGTATGAAAAAAAATAAAACATGAGTACATCCATCCATGCTGTGTGTCAGTGTTTCAGGCTGGTGGTGATGGTGTGTTTTCATGGCACATATTGGTTCTCTTGATAAAAGTGCAGCAACTTTTGAATGCCACAGGATATCTAAACATCATTGCCAATCAGCATTGTATCCATCTGTAAATGAATGAGGAAAATGTGGAATTGGAATTTGGGTTACTTTGTGAATTGACTGTAATTGAAATGGAATTGACCGTGACATTTGCTAACCCTTGTGATAGTGAGTGGGGGATGATATTGCTAATCATTTTCAAAGGGAAGTTGGTTTTTAAGTTTCTGTTCTATATTAAGAAAGATAAGTCAAACATATTCAATATTTACTTCCACAAATGTTTTAAACTGGTACCTGCTACCGTCAGACACTTGTAGGCGTCCTAGAGCGAAACAACAGACATGAACTTGTTGGTGAGTCTCACCTTTAGATGTGTAGGCCAAACTTCTCGGACGCTACAGACAGAAGTCTCCTGGTCTGACAAACAACACTGTAGTTCTTCCACCGCAGATGAGGAAGGCCGACCTCAGAGGATGTGGTGGATTGAGACGCAGCCCATGCAAAAAATACATCTCTAGCTAACTTAAACAGACAGATTTTGATGGGGATTGTTATTATGATGCTAATTTGATTTCCACAGGGGTGCTCTAGGGTTTCTTAAAGCACATCAACGTATACATAAAGAAGAGATGCCGGTAACACTTCCTTTTATGGGGTCCTTAATTACAGTGTAATTACATGTGTAACTACACTGTAAACAAGTATTGTAGTTAACTGTAATGACACATAGTTACAATGTAATAACATGTACCTGGTAGTAATTGTG
>NW_025539337.1:0-13511 GCF_020615455.1 Coregonus clupeaformis
TACATTTAACTCATGGTATACAAGGATGTACCTTTATTCTCTTGGGACATTCATAAGGACCTTTTCATCTGCAGAAAGGGTTTGAAACTCTCTGTATTGGAGGACAGAAAACATCACAAAGAAACAGACTTCATTATACTAAAAAATTAGATTCGAACTGGCGTTTAGGGACCCAGCCTGGTCTCATAGACTAGGACGTAGCATAGAAAACGTAAATCTGGGACAATCAAATTTGTATGATATGCTTCGTAAACATCAGGTGTAGACTAACATTGAAATGCTTACTTACGGGAACCTTCCCAACAATGGAGAAATAATAGAAAAGTAATAACACGTAATATTATATTAACAATAAATACACAATGAGTAATGCTAACTTGGTTATATACACAGGATACCAGTACTGAGTCGATGTGCAGGGGTACAAGATAGTTGACGTAGGTATGTACATACAACTAGGAATAGAGTGACTAGGTAACAGAATAGATAATAAACATTAGCAGCAGCATATGTGATGAGTCAAAAAAGTTCAATGCAAATAGTCTGGGTAGCTATTTGGTTAACTATTTACCTAACTATTTAGCAGTCTTATGCTTGGGGTAGAAGCTGTTCAATGTCCTGTCGGTTCCAGACTTGGTGAATCGATACCGCCTGCCGTACGGTAGCAGAGAGAACAGTCTATGACTTGGGCGGCTGGAGTCTTTGACTATTTTTAGGGCCTTTCTTTGTCACCATCTGGTATAGAGGTCCTGGATGGCAGGGAGCTCGGCCCCAGTGATGTACTGGGCTGTACGCATTTTCCAGAGGGAAGCAAAAACCAGTAGCAATTATGGGGGAAAAACTGGCTAAAGTCTTGCCTGACCTCTTTTTACAAGACGATCGAGAAAGCTCCTGGAAAATACACAGAAACTAAAGATTACTAGTGTGTGTGTGTGTGTGTGTGTGTGTGTGTGTGTGTGTGTGTGTGTGTGTGTGTGTGTGTTACTTTGAGGTAAGTGTTATGTATGGTACGACGTGCTGTACGTCGTATTGTACGTTGTTATGGTTTGCGACAGTGTGCTGCTTTACGTATGAATGGGTTGTCAGAATGAGTGGCACGTTGTAAAACGTCAGAGTGATGTACAATGTGAACCCATGCAGATGTGCGTTCTTCTACAGCTAAGCCAGATACACTGAGAATTACTGCAAACAAAGTAACAAGAAGCAAGACAATAAGAAATTTAAGAAATCAAATCAGTTATGAAATCATATGTGCAACTTGACATGAGAGACATAAGTACAGTGTGCTGGTGTTACAATATGATGGTGGCATTGCATACATGTTAACCTCTTAAGGATCAGACCCTTCGTTTCAATTTCCGCCTAAAATGACATACCCAAATCTAACTGCCTGTAGCTCAGGACCTGAAGCAAGGATGTACATATTCTTGGTACTATTTGAAAGGAAACACTTTGAAGTTTGTAGAAATATGAACTTAATGTAGGAGAACATAACACAATAGATCTGGTAAAAGATAAAACTTTGACATTAAAAAGAAAAGCCATACATTCAGTTAGGACGCTGCAGGTAATGTATATGTTGTCTACAAGCGGGCAACAGTGTATGTGCAAAGTTTCAGACTGAGCTACATAACATTTAGTGTGAAGTCACACAGGTGTCCCTCACGACTTTGACTAAATGTACCCAAGTGGCCTCCAAGTGGCTGAATTGGTAAATTGATACATTTCCAAGTACATAACTATAGAGAACATACAGAAATGCTATGGTAATAAAAAATACAAGTTTACACACTCCCAGGAATGTCATTCATGATGGATCATTAGCTTCCCTACACAAAAGGTACTACCAGGAGACACGACAAGAATGCTGATCCAATGCCTCCCAACACAGAAGTGAACTATTTAAGATAAAGGCCAAGTTAGCAGCCAACACTGATCTAATGTCATAAGTGAACACACCACAAACCACACACAAAGTGGAAAATATATATATATACACAGTACCAGTCAAAAGATTGGACACACCTACTAATTCAAGGGTTTTTCTTTATTTTTACTATTTTCTACATTGTAGAATAATAGTGAAGACATCCAAGCAATGAAATAACACATATGGAACCATGTAGTAACCACCCTTTGCCTTGATGACAGCTTTGCACAATCTTGGCATTCTCTCAACTAGCTTCATAAGGTAGTCACCTGGAAAGCATGTCATGCTGAACACTTCTTGGATGCTTTTCCTTCACTCTGTGGTCCAACTCATCCCAAACCATCTCAATTGGGTTGAGGTCAGGTGATTGTGGAGGCCAGGTCATCTGATGCAGCACTCCATCACTCTCCTTCTTGGTCAAAATGTCCTTACACAGCCTGGAGGTGTGTTGGGTCATTGTCCTGTTGAAAAACAAATGATAGTCCCACTAACCACAAACCAGATGGGATGGCGTATTGCTGCAGAATGCTGTGGTAGCCATGCTGGTTAAGTGTGCCTTGAATTCTAAATAAATCACTGACAGTGTCACGAGCAAAGCACCCCAACATCATTACACCTCCTCCTCCACGCTTCACGGTGGGAACTAAACATGCGGAGATCATCCATTCACCTACTCTGCGTCTCACAAAGACAAGGCGGTTGGAACCAAAAATCACAAATTTGGACTCATCAGACCAAAGGACAGATTTCCACAGGTCTAATGTCCATTGTTCGTGTTTCTTGGCCCAAGCAAGTGTCTTCTTCTTATTGGTGTCCTTTAGTAGTGGTTTCTTTGCAGCAATTCGACCATGAAGGCCTGATTCACGCAGTCTCTTCTGAACAGTTGATGTTGAGATGTGTCTGTTACTTGAACTCTGTGAAGCATTTATATGGGCTGCAATTTCTGAGACTGGTAACTCTAATGAACTTATCCTCTGCAGCAGAGGTAACTCTGGGTCTTCCTTTCCTGTGGCATATTTAACGAGAGCCAGTTTAATCATAGCACTTGATGGTTTTTGCGACTGCACTTGAAGAAACGTTCAAAATTCTTGAGATTTTCCGGATTGACTGACCTTCATGTCTTAAAGTAATGATGGACTGTTTCTCTTTGCTTATTTGAGCTGTTCTTGCCATAATATGGACTTGGTCTTTTACCAAATAGGACTATATTCAGTATACCACCCCTACCTTGTCACAACACAACTGATTGGCTCAAACACATTAAGAAGGAAAGAAATTCCACAATAAGTCACACCTGTTAATTGAAATGCAGTCCAGGTGACTACCTCATGAAGCTAGCTGAGAGAATAATAATGACAAGATTGTGCAAAGCTGTCATCAAGGCAAAGGGTGGTTACTACATGATTCCATATGTGTTATTTCATAGTGTTGATGTCTTCACTATGATGTAGAAATGTAGAAAATAGTAAAAATAAAGTTAAACCCTGGAATGAGTAGGTGTGTCCAAACTTCTGACTGGTATTGTATGAAAAATAAAAAACAAATGTATCTTGATTAGCTATGCTGTTTTGTACTTAGGGAATTGTCTATTGTTATATTACTGATACAAACTTGTCTCGTGTTTTTTAGTCATTAAGTTTGGGCATACAGCTAAGAGCCATTTGGGTGCAAACACAGTATGTGACACAGTGGAGGCTTGTCATAGGAGGAAGGGGAGGACCATCCTCCTCAGTGAACTTCATAAATATTATAATTTGAAAACATAAAAAAAGTTATAATTTTTAGATAAAACTTTAACAAATATATTCACATTTCACCAAATAATTGATTAAAACACACTGTTTTGCAATGAATGTCTACAGTAGCCTCAACAGTACTCTGTAGGGTAGCACCATGGTGTAGCCGGAGGACAGCTAGTGTCACGAGTTGCAAAGCCAGAACCCAGAAGCAGACCAGGACAAGGTAAGTTGAAACGAAGGTGAGTGTTTATTTACAAATTCAAGAGTGATGCTGAAAAATCCAGGGAACAGAGCGGGCGGCGTTGATTAGTTGTTGGGGGTGCAGTGGTTGATCCAATCATGGCTCGGCAGCCGCCGACCACCAGGCAGAGGTTGGATGAAGGTTCCGGACGAGTGATGTTCATGGCTAACGATCCGGCAGGGAATGGATGTTAGGCCAGAGCCTAAGAAGGGTGATGATCAGGACCAGGTGTGCAGATTGCTGATGGGATGCAGGTGCGGAAATCAAGAGAGCTCCCCGGAGCGTTCCAGAACCCTCGGGAAACTGGAGATCCCGAGCAGAAAAACTAGTCCACAGACAGGACCCGACTCAGACTGCCGGGATCGTTACAGTACCCCCTCCGACGAACGCCACCGGGCGGACTCCCCGGAGCGCCAGGATGGAGGCGGTAGAAGTCACGGATGAGGTCAGCATCTAGGATCTGTCGCCGCGGAATCCAACTCCTCTCTTCAGGACCATACCCCTCCCAGTCCACGAGATACTGGAAACCCCGGCCCCGCCGTCTGGAATCCATGATGCGTCGCACCGTGTAGGCAGGACCACCTCCGATCATCCGAGGAGGAGGAGGAGGAGGCGGAGGAGGCAACAGAGGACTGAGGAAAACAGGCTTGAGGCAGGAGACATGAAAGGTGGGATGGACTCTGAGCGTCCTCGGGAGTTTGAGTCGAACTGCCACCGGATTGATCACCTTCTCCACCACAAACGGACCAATGAACTTCGGTAACAACTTCCTAGACTCAGTCCGTAAAGGAAGATCCCGTGTGGCCAACCAGACCCTATCTCCGATGGTGTAGGTGGGAGCGGGGATCCGGCGACGATTACGCCTGGAGCTGATACCGGTCCGAAACTCTAAGGAGTGCCTTTCTGGCCCGATGCCAGGTCCGGTGGCAACGACGAATATGGGCCTGAACAGAAGGCACTGAGAGCTCCTTCTCCTGAGAAGGGAACAAGGGAGGTTGGTAGCCATACAGGCACTGGAAGGGAGACATCCCAGTGGCAGATGTAGGGAGAGTATTGTGGGCATACTCAACCCAAGGCAACTGAGAGACCCAGGAGGTGGGGTTGGAAGAGGCCAGGCAGCGTAGCGTGGATTCCATCTTCTGGTTGGCTCTCTCCGCCTGACCATTAGATTGGGGGTGAAAACCAGATGTGAGACTGACTGTAGCTCCAATGGCCAAACAGAAGGACTTCCAGACAGCAGAGGTAAACTGAGGGCCACGGTCGGAAACGATATCACTGGGCAACCCGTGGACCCTGAAAACCTCCCTAACCAGGATCTCGGACGTCTCCGAGGCAGAGGGAAGCTTGGCAATTGGCACAAAGTGGGCGAACTTGCTGAATCTGTCCACGATAGTCAGAACGACCGTGTTCCCCTCAGAAGCGGGCAACCCAGTGACAAAGTCCAGGGCCAGATGCGACCATGGTCGCCGGGGAATAGGAAGGGGGTGAAGTAGTCCAGAGCTGGGCCGAGTGGTACTCTTATTCTGCGCACACACTGGACAGGCAGCAACATAACCCCGAGTGTCCTCGCCCATGGCAGGCCACCAAAACCGTCTGCGAAGAAACGCCATCGTCCGAGCCACGCCAGGGTGACAAGCCATCTTGCTGGCGTGGGACCATTTGAGGACCGCAGGACGAACCGACTCAGGCACAAACAACCGACCGGGTGGACCGTTACGGGACCGGGCTGCGTCCGAAGAGCCGCCATCACCTCCTCCTCAATCTTCCACCTAACAGCTCCCACGACGCAGTTCCGGGGGAGAATTGTCTCGGTCTTGGACCCACTCTCCTCCGTCTTGGAGAACATCCGAGACAAGGCGTCCCGCCTTGCCGTTCTTAGATCCAGGTCGGAACGTCAGGGAAAAAATTGAATCGTCCGAAAAACAACGACCACCTGGCCTGACGGGAGTTGAGAGACGTCTAGCCGATTGCACGTAAGCAAGATTCTTGTGGTCAGTCCAGACAATAAACGGTTGCTCCGCCCCCTCCAACCAGTGGCGCCACTCCTCCAAGGGCAAGTTTCACCGCGAGAAGCTCCCGGTTACCCACATCGTAATTCCTCTCCGCAGGCGAAAGGCGACGAGAGTAGTAGGCGCAGGGATGGAGTTTACTGTCCGTGGAGCATCGCTGCGACAGGATGGCGCCAACTCCCACATCAGACGCGTCCACTTCAACGACGAACTGACGGGCCGTGTCGGTTGAGAGAGAATCGGTGCGTTGGTGAATCGCCTCTTCAAATCCAGAAACGCTCGATCCGCCTCCGGATTCCACTTGAAGCTCCTGATACTGGAAGTCAAGGCAGTTAACGGAGCGGCCACACGGCTGTAATCCCGGATGAATCTGCGGTAGAAATTCGCAAACCCCAAAAAATCTCTGGAGCTGCAATCTCGTACCGGGCTGGGCCCATTCCAGAACCGCTCTAACCTTCTCCTGGTCCATCCTAATCTCTCCCCTGGAGATGATGTACCCGAGAAAGGATGTCGTGTGGGCGTGAAACTCGCACTTCTCGGCCTTCACGAACAGGCGATTCTCCAACAATCGCTGCAGAACCTGCCGGACATGCTGGACGTGGTCGGAAGGTTCCTTCGAGAAGATCAGAATGTCATCCAGGTAAACAAACACAAAGAGACCGATCATATCTCTCAGGACGTCGTTCACCATACTCTGGAATACCGCTGGAGCATTGGTCAGTCCAAACGGCATCACCTGATACTCGAAGTGACCCATCGGTGTATTGAAACCCGTCAACCACTCGTCTCCCTCTCTGATCCGGACCATGTGATACGCATTGCGTAGGTCTAGCTTGGTGAACACCGTAGCACCCTGTAAGGAGTCGAAGGCAGAACTCATCAAGGGCAGGGGATACTTGTTCTTGACCGTGATGTCATTCAACCCCCCGATAATCAATACACGGTCGAAGAGAGCCATCCTTCTTACCCACAAAGAAGAATCCTGCCCCCAGGGGGTGATGACGAGGGCCGAACGAGACCAGCAGCTAGGGACTCCTTGATGTAGGTCTCCAAAGCCTCACGTTCAGGGCGGGAGATACTGTATAACCTTCCCTTGGGGTAGACAGCTCCAGGGAACAGGTTGATGGCACAATCATATGGTCGGTGGGGAGGGAGTGACAGAGCCTTCTGCTTACTGAACACTTCCCCCAAATCGTGATATGTCTCGGGAACCAGGGACAAATCTGGGGGTTTAGCCTCAATCACCTGACTGGGAACCGAATGGGGACAGGCAGTCTTGAGACAGTTAGCATGACAATCAAGGCTCCAACTCGTTACCTTGCCCGTCACCCAATCGAACGTGGGATTGTGTTCCTTCAGCCAGGGGTATCCAAGGACCAGAGGAACATGGGAAGACGGCAGAATGAAGAATGAAATCATCTCCGAATGATTCCCGACAACAGCATCTTAACCGGTTCAGTCCTCATCGTGATACGTGCCAGACTACTGCCGTTCAGAGTGGTCGCTTCAATGGCTTCCGGCAATTGCTCCTTGGAAAGCCCCAGCTGTTCCACCAACTCGGCATCAAGAAAGCTTCCATCGGCACCTGAATCGATAAAAGCGTTAATCGCTAAGCTCTGATTCCTGTTCACAAGGGTAGCCGGGAAACGGGGTCTGACAGAGGTACTGAGAGGTTGAAACTGGCTCGCTAAAAGTCCTCCCAACTTTAGCGAGCCGGGCAGTTTGACGACCGCCGGGAACAAGTGGAGAGGTAGTGTCCCGAGCTACCACAGTAGAGGCAGCAGTTGGTCTTACGTCTATGTTGACGCTCCTCCTTGGTTAACCCGTGCCGCCCCCACTTGCATGGGTTCAGAATCGGGAGAGAGGACCTCTCCACTAATCCTTTGTGGTGGAGAATGATCGACGTGTTCTGGTCCACCACCCGACCCGACTGGGAACTGAGAAGCTGATCGATTGGGCGGACCCCATTGCTTCTCCCTCCTTCGCTCTCGGACTCGATTATCACCCGAATAGACAAGGCTACCAAGCTGTCCAGGTCACTAGGCTCGGATAGGAGATCAACTCATCCTTGAGCTGCTCCGACAGACCCTGGTAAAAGGCCGCTTGCAGAGACTCCTCATTCCACCCACTCTCCACAGCCAACGTCTTGAACTCGATCACGAAGTCGGCCACGCTGCGAGTTCCTTGGTGAAGCGAAAACAGGCGCCTAGCTGCGTCCCTCCCTCGGACGGAATGGTCGAAGAGCTTCCTCATCTCGGCCGTGAACCCCTGGTATGAAGTCATGCAGGGGTCTTGTCGTTCCCAAACGGCTGAAGCCCACTCCAGCGCTCGACCACGCAGCAACTCAATCACAAAGGCTATCCTAGCCTTGTCTGTGGCATAAGAGTAGGGCTGTAGATCGAACACTAACCCACACTGCATAAGGAAAGAACGGCATCTTCCCAGCTCCCCCTCATATTTATCCGGCGTCGGAACCTTGGGCTCACGGAAGGACACAGCTCCAGACGCGGCAGGCGAGATGGGTGAAACCGGTAGTGGATCCTCCACCGGAAACTTGCGCTGGTTCTGGACCTCCGTCAGACCGGTAGAAAGGTTCCGAACTGACAACGCTATCTCCTGTAGTGCCGTGCTATGTTGTCCCAACATCTTCTCCTGATGGGAAATGGCATGGCGAACAGAGTCCAGGTCCGCTGGGTTCATTACTGGCGGATCGTTCTGTCACGAGTTGCAAAGCCAGAACCCAGAAGCAGACCAGGACAAGGTAAGTTGAAACGAAGGTGAGTGTTTATTTACAAATTCAAGAGTGATGCTGAAAAATCCAGGGAACAGAGCGGGCGGCGTTGATTAGTTGTTGGGGGTGCAGTGGTTGATCCAATCATGGCTCGGCAGCCGCCGACCACCAGGCAGAGGTTGGATGAAGGTTCCGGACGAGTGATGTTCATGGCTAACGATCCGGCAGGGAATGGATGTTAGGCCAGAGCCTAAGAAGGGTGATGATCAGGACCAGGTGTGCAGATTGCTGATGGGATGCAGGTGCGGAAATCAAGAGAGCTCCCCGGAGCGTTCCAGAACCCTCGGGAAACTGGAGATCCCGAGCAGAAAAACTAGTCCACAGACAGGACCCGACTCAGACTGCCGGGATCGTTACAGCTAGCTTCCGTCCTCCTCTTGGTACATTGACTTCAATACAAAACCTAGGAGGCTATTGGTTTTCACCCTCTTCCATAGCCTTACACAGTAATTATGAAAACTTCCGGAGAACGTTCTCCAACCTATCAGAGCTCTTGTAGCATGAACTGACATGTTGTCCACCCAATCAAAGGATCAGAGAATGAATCTAGTACTAAAAGCATAAGCTACAGCTAGCTAGCACTGCAGTGCATAAAATGTGGTGAGTAATTTACTCAAAGAGTGAGAAAGGCAATAGTTGAACGGTTTTCAACAAATTAATTTCTTCAAAAATTAAGGAGAAGCAAGCGAGAGAGAGACAGATTGTCTTTTTTTCACTTTCAGTTTCACTTACTTAGCTAGCAAATGCAGATGGCTAGTTTAGCCTACTCAAACACCCGGCTCAAACAGAGGGATGCTATGTTAGCTAGCTGGCTATGACTATTCAACAAAATACTTGAACTCTTCCAAGTCAAGGTAAGTTTTTGGTTTTATTTATTTATTGCCACCGGGGCCCGCCGGTCTAACTGCATGATTGTAGCAGGTTTACTAACGCATTAGTTATATTATCTATGTTGACTAGGACGTTACTTTAGCTAATATGGGGACAACAATGTAAGCTGTGTGTAGCAGTTATGACATAGGTTGGCTTGGAAAATGTGTTTCGCCTGGTCACATACAGCTGATGTGTTGTGCATTGAGTCCAGGGCCAGATGCGACCATGGTCGCCGGGGAATAGGAAGGGGGTGAAGTAGTCCAGAGCTGGGCCGAGTGGTACTCTTATTCTGCGCACACACTGGACAGGCAGCAACATAACCCCGAGTGTCCTCGCCCATGGCAGGCCACCAAAACCGTCTGCGAAGAAACGCCATCGTCCGAGCCACGCCAGGGTGACAAGCCATCTTGCTGGCGTGGGACCATTTGAGGACCGCCAGGGACGAACCGACTCAGGCACAAACAACCGACCGGGTGGACCGTTACCGGGACCGGGCTGCGTCCGAAGAGCCGCCATCACCTCCTCCTCAATCTTCCACCTAACAGCTCCCACGACGCAGTTCCGGGGGAGAATTGTCTCGGTCTTGGACCCACTCTCCTCCGTCTTGGAGAACATCCGAGACAAGGCGTCCCGCCTTGCCGTTCTTAGATCCAGGTCGGAACGTCAGGGAAAAATTGAATCGTCCGAAAAACAACGACCACCTGGCCTGGACGGGAGTTGAGACGTCTAGCCGATTGCACGTAAGCAAGATTCTTGTGGTCAGTCCAGACAATAAACGGTTGCTCCGCCCCCTCCAACCAGTGGCGCCACTCCTCCAAGGCAAGTTTCACCGCGAGAAGCTCCCGGTTACCCACATCGTAATTCCTCTCCGCAGGCGAAAGGCGACGGAGTAGTAGGCGCAGGGATGGAGTTTACTGTCCGTGGAGCATCGCTGCGACAGGATGGCGCCAACTCCCACATCAGACGCGTCCACTTCAACGGCGAACTGACGGGCCGTGTCCGGTTGAGAGAGAATCGGTGCGTTGGTGAATCGCCTCTTCAAATCCAGAAACGC
Organism: Coregonus clupeaformis; assembly: GCF_020615455.1. Classification (NCBI taxonomy): domain Eukaryota; kingdom Metazoa; phylum Chordata; class Actinopteri; order Salmoniformes; family Salmonidae; genus Coregonus; species Coregonus clupeaformis. The sequence goes on from NW_025539337.1 coordinate 10,638, forward strand.
TCGATCCGCCTCCGGATTCCACTTGAAGCTCCTGATACTGGAAGTCAAGGCAGTTAACGGAGCGGCCACACGGCTGTAATCCCGGATGAATCTGCGGTAGAAATTCGCAAACCCCAAAAATCTCTGGAGCTGCAATCTCGTACCGGGCTGGGCCCATTCCAGAACCGCTCTAACCTTCTCCTGGTCCATCCTAATCTCTCCCCTGGAGATGATGTACCCGAGAAAGGATGTCGTGTGGGCGTGAAACTCGCACTTCTCGGCCTTCACGAACAGGCGATTCTCCAACAATCGCTGCAGAACCTGCCGGACATGCTGGACGTGGTCGGAAGGTTCCTTCGAGAAGATCAGAATGTCATCCAGGTAAACAAACACAAAGAGACCGATCATATCTCTCAGGACGTCGTTCACCATACTCTGGAATACCGCTGGAGCATTGGTCAGTCCAAACGGCATCACCTGATACTCGAAGTGACCCATCGGTGTATTGAAACCCGTCAACCACTCGTCTCCTCTCTGATCCGGACCATGTGATACGCATTGCGTAGGTCTAGCTTGGTGAACACCGTAGCACCCTGTAAGGAGTCGAAGGCAGAACTCATCAAGGGCAGGGGATACTTGTTCTTGACCGTGATGTCATTCAACCCCCGATAATCAATACACGGTCGAAGAGAGCCATCCTTCTTACCCACAAAGAAGAATCCTGCCCCCAGGGGTGATGACGAGGGACGAACGAGACCAGCAGCTAGGGACTCCTTGATGTAGGTCTCCAAAGCCTCACGTTCAGGGCGGGAGATACTGTATAACCTTCCCTTGGGGTAGACAGCTCCAGGGAACAGGTTGATGGCACAATCATATGGTCGGTGGGGGAGGGAGTGACAGAGCCTTCTGCTTACTGAACACTTCCCCAAATCGTGATATGTCTCGGGAACCAGGGACAAATCTGGGGGTTTAGCCTCAATCACCTGACTGGGAACCGAATGGGGACAGGCAGTCTTGAGACAGTTAGCATGACAATCAAGGCTCCAACTCGTTACCTTGCCCGTCACCCAATCGAACGTGGGATTGTGTTCCTTCAGCCAGGGGTATCCAAGGACCAGAGGAACATGGGAAGACGGCAGAATGAAGAATGAAATCATCTCCGAATGATTCCCCGACAACAGCATCTTAACCGGTTCAGTCCTCATCGTGATACGTGCCAGACTACTGCCGTTCAGAGTGGTCGCTTCAATGGCTTCCGGCAATTGCTCCTTGGAAAGCCCCAGCTGTTCCACCAACTCGGCATCAAGAAAGCTTCCATCGGCACCTGAATCGATAAAAGCGTTAATCGCTAAGCTCTGATTCCTGTTCACAAGGGTAGCCGGGAAACGGGGTCTGACAGAGGTACTGAGAGGTTGAAACTGGCTCGCTAAAAGTCCTCCCAACTTTAGCGAGCCGGGCAGTTTGACGACCGCCGGGAACAAGTGGAGAGGTAGTGTCCCGAGCTACCACAGTAGAGGCAGCAGTTGGTCTTACGTCTATGTTGACGCTCCTCCTTGGTTAACCCGTGCCGCCCCACTTGCATGGGTTCAGAATCGGGAGAGAGGACCTCTCCACTAATCCTTTGTGGTGGAGAATGATCGACGTGTTCTGGTCCACCACCCGACCCGACTGGGAACTGAGAAGCTGATCGATTGGGCGGACCCCATTGCTTCTCCCTCCTTCGCTCTCGGACTCGATTATCACCCGAATAGACAAGGCTACCAAGCTGTCCAGGTCACTAGGCTCCGGATAGGAGATCAACTCATCCTTGAGCTGCTCCGACAGACCCTGGTAAAAGGCCGCTTGCAGAGACTCCTCATTCCACCCACTCTCCACAGCCAACGTCTTGAACTCGATCACGAAGTCGGCCACGCTGCGAGTTCCTTGGTGAAGCGAAAACAGGCACCTAGCTGCGTCCCTCCCTCGGACGGAATGGTCGAAGAGCTTCCTCATCTCGGCCGTGAACCCCTGGTATGAAGTCATGCAGGGGTCTTGTCGTTCCCAAACGGCTGAAGCCCACTCCAGCGCTCGACCACGCAGCAACTCTCAATCACAAAGGCTATCCTAGCCTTGTCTGTGGCATAAGAGTAGGGCTGTAGATCGAACACTAACCCACACTGCATAAGGAAAGAACGGCATCTTCCCAGCTCCCCCTCATATTTATCCGGCGTCGGAACCTTGGGCTCACGGAAGGACACAGCTCCAGACGCGGCAGGCGAGATGGGTGAAACCGGTAGTGGATCCTCCACCGGAAACTTGCGCTGGTTCTGGACCTCCGTCAGACCGGTAGAAAGGTTCCGAACTGACAACGCTATCTCCTGTAGTGCCGTGCTATGTTGTCCCAACATCTTCTCCTGATGGGAAATGGCATGGCGAACAGAGTCCAGGTCCGCTGGGTTCATTACTGGCCGGATCGTTCTGTCACGAGTTGCAAAGCCAGAACCCAGAAGCAGACCAGGACAAGGTAAGTTGAAACGAAGGTGAGTGTTTATTTACAAATTCAAGAGTGATGCTGAAAAATCCAGGGAACAGAGCGGGCGGCGTTGATTAGTTGTTGGGGGTGCAGTGGTTGATCCAATCATGGCTCGGCAGCCGCCGACCACCAGGCAGAGGTTGGATGAAGGTTCCGGACGAGTGATGTTCATGGCTAACGATCCGGCAGGGAATGGATGTTAGGCCAGAGCCTAAGAAGGGTGATGATCAGGACCAGGTGTGCAGATTGCTGATGGGATGCAGGTGCGGAAATCAAGAGAGCTCCCCGGAGCGTTCCAGAACCCTCGGGAAACTGGAGATCCCGAGCAGAAAAACTAGTCCACAGACAGGACCCGACTCAGACTGCCGGGATCGTTACAGCTA
>NW_025539338.1:0-13509 GCF_020615455.1 Coregonus clupeaformis
TGTCACGAGTTACCTGAAAGCCAGAACCCAGAAGCAGACCAATAGACAAGGTGGGAGTTGAAACGTTGGAGTGTTTATTTACAAATTCAAGGGTGATGCTGGAATAATCCAGGGAACAGAGCGGACAGCATTGATTAGTTGTTGGGGGTGCAGTGGTTGATCCCATCAGCGTCGGCAGCCGCCCCACCAGGCAGAGGTTGATGAAGGTTCGGACGAGTGACTGCAGATGGAACAAAACGGAGGTAAAGTAAAACAACAAACCAACAAGGTGCAAAAACAACAAAACTAACAGCTTGAGAAGCTCTAAGACTGATACTCTGGTAAACCTACTGTTCATGGCTAACCCATCCGGCAGGGAATGGATAAAGTATAGGCCAGAGCCTAAGAAGGGGTGATGATCAGGACCAGGTGCAGATTGCTGATGGGATGCAGGTACGGAAATCAAGAGAGCTCCCCCGGAGCGTTCCAGAACCCTCTCGGGAAACTGGAGATCCACGAGCAGAAAAACTAGTCCACAGACAGGGACCCGACTCAGACTGCCGGGATCGTTAAGTACGCCCCCTCGAGAACGCCACCGGGCGGACTCCCGGAGTCGCCAGGATGAGGCGGTAGAAGTCACGGATGAGGTCAGCATCTAGATCTGTCGCCGCGGGGAATCCAACTCCTCTTCAGGACCCATACCCCTCCCAGTTCACGAGATACTGGAAAACCCGGCCCCGCCGTCTGGAATCCATGATCGCGTCGCACCGTGTGAGGCAGGACTACCTCCGATCATCCGAGGAGGAGGAGGAGGAGGCGGAGGGAGGCAACAGAGGACTGAGGAAAACAGGCTTGAGGCAGGAGACATGAAAGGTGGGATGGACTCTGAGCGTCCTCGGGGAGTTTGAGTCGAACTGCCACCGGATTGATCACCTTCTCCACCACAAACGGACCAATGAACTTCGGTAACAACTTCCTAGACTCAGTCCGTAAAGGAAGATCCCGTGTGGCCAACCAGACCCTATCTCCGATGGTGTAGGTGGGAGCGGGGATCCGCACGATTCGCCTGGAGCTGATACCGGTCCGAAACTCTAAGGAGTGCCTTTCTGGCCCGATGCCAGGTCCGGTGGCAACGACAATATGGGCCTGAACAGAAGGCACTGAGAGCTCCTTCTCCTGAGAAGGGAACAAGGGAGGTTGGTAGCCATACAGGCACTGGAAGGGAGACATCCCAGTGGCAGATGTAGGGAGAGTATTGTGGGCATACTCAACCCAAGGCAACTGAGAGACCCAGGAGGTGGGGTTGGAAGAGGCCAGGCAGCGTAGGCGTGGATTCCATCTTCTGGTTGGCTCTCTCCGTCTGACCATTAGATTGGGGGTGAAAACCAGATGTGAGACTGACTGTAGCTCCAATGGCCAAACAGAAGGACTTCCAGACAGCAGAGGTAAACTGAGGGCCACGGTCGGAAACGAGTATCACTGGGCAACCCGTGGACCCTGAAAAACCTCCCTAACCAGGATCTCGGACGTCTCCGAGGCAGAGGAAGCTTGGCAATTGGCACAAAGTGGGCGAACTTGCTGAATCTGTCCACGATAGTCAGAACGACCGTGTTCCCCTCAGAAGCGGGCAACCCAGTGACAAAGTCCAGGGCCAGATGCGACCATGGTCGCCGGGAATAGGAAGGGGGTGAAGTAGTCCAGAGCTGGGCCGATTGGTACCCTTATTCTGCGCACACACTGGACAGGCAGCAACATAACCCCGAGTATCTCGGCCATGGCAGGCCACCAAAAACGTCTGCGAAGAAACGCATCGTCCGAGCCACGCCAGGGTGACAAGCCATCTTGCTGGCGTGGGACCATTTGAGGACCGCAGGACGAACCGACTCAGGCACAAACAACCGACCGGGTGGACGTTACCGGACCAGGCTGCGTCCCGAAGAGCCGCCATCACCCCTCCTCCTCAATCTTCCACCTAACAGCTCCCACGACGCAGTTCCGGGGGAGAATTGTCTCGGTCTTGGACCCACTCCCCTCCCGTCTTGGAGAACATCCGAGACAAGGCGTCGCCTTGCCGTTCTTAGATCCAGGTCGGAACGTCAGGGAAAAAATTGAATCGTCCAACTAACGACCACCTGGCCTGACGGGAGTTGAGACGTCTAGCCGATTGCACGTAGCCAAGATTCTTGTGGTCAGTCCAGACAATAAACGTTGCTCCCGCCCCTCCAACCAGTGGCGCCACTCCTCCAAGGCAAGTTTCACCGCGAGAAGCTCCCGGTTACCCACATCGTAATTCCTCTCCGCAGGCGAAGGCGACGAGAGTAGTAGGCGCAGGGATGGAGTTTACTGTCCGTGGAGCATCGCTGCGACAGGATGGCGCCAACTCCCACATCAGACGCCGTCCACTTCAACGACGAACTGACGGGCCGTGTCCGGTTGAGAGAGAATCGGTGCGTTGGTGAATCGCCTCTTCAAATCCAGAAACGCTCGATCCGCCTCCGGATTCCACTTAAGCTCCTGATACTGGAAGTCAAGGCAGTTAACGGAGCGGCACACGGCTGTAATCCCGGATGAATCTGCGAGAAATTCGCAAAACCCCAAAAAAATCTCTGGAGCTGCAATCTCGTACCGGGCTGGGCCCATTCCAGAACCGCTCTAACCTTCTCCTGGTCCATCCTAATCTCTCCCCTTGGAGATGATGTACCCGAGAAAGGATGTCGTGTGGGCGTGAAACTCGCACTTCTCGGCCTTCACGAACAGGCGATTCTCCAACAATCGCTGCAGAACCTGCCGGACATGCTGGACGTGGTGAAGGTTCCTTCGAGAAGATCAGAATGTCATCCAGGTAAACAAACACAAGAGACCGATCATATCTCTCAGGACGTCGACGTTCACCATACTCTGGAATACCGTTGGAGCATTGGTCAGTCCAAACGGCATCACCTGATACTCAGTGACCCATCGGTGTATTGAAACCCGTCAACCACTCGTCTCCCTCTCTGATCCGGACCATGTGATACGCATTGCGTAGGTCTAACTTGGTGAACACCGTAGCACCCTGTAAGGAGTCGAAGGCAGAACTCATCAAGGGCAGGGGATACTTGTTCTTGACCGTGATGTCATTCAACCCCCGATAATCAATACACGGTCGAAGAGAGCCATCCTTCTTACCCACAAAGAAGAATCCTGCCCCCAGGGGGGATGACGAGGGACGAACGAGACCAGCAGCTAGGGACTCCTTGATGTAGGTCTCCAAAGCCTCACGTTCAGGGCGGGGAGATACTGTATAACCTTCCCTTGGGGTAGACAGCTCCAGGGAACAGGTTGATGGCACAATCATATGGTCGGGTGGGGAGGGAGTGACAGAGCCTTCTGCTTACTGAACACTTCCCCCCAAATCGTGATATGTCTCGGGAACCAGGGACAAATCTGGGGGGTTTAGCCTCAATCACCTGACTGGGAACCGAATGGGGACAGGCAGTCTTGAGACAGTTAGCATGACAATCAAGGCTCCAACTCGTACTTGCCCGTCACCCAATCGAACGTGGGATTGTGTTCCTTCAGCCAGGGTATCCAAGGACCAGAGGAACATGGGGCAGAATGAAGAATGAAATCATCTCGCGAATGATTCCCCGACAACAGCATCTTAACCGGTTCAGTCCTCATCGTGATACGTGCCAGACTACTGCCGTTCAGAGTGGTCGCTTCAATGGCTTCCGGCAATTGCTCCTTGGAAAGCCCCAGCTGTTCCACCAACTACCGGCATCAAGAAAGCTTCCATCGGCACCTGAATCGATAAAAGCGTTAATCGCTAAGCTCTGATTCCTGTTCACAAGGGTAGCCGAAACGGGGTCTCTGACAGAGGTACTGAGAGGTTGAAACTGGCTCGCTAAAGTCCTCCCAACTTTAGCGAGCCGGGCAGTTTGACGACCTTGCCGGGAACAAGTGGGGGATGTAATGTCCCGAGCTACCACAGTAGAGGCAGCAGTTGGTCTTACGTCTATGTTGACGCTCCTCCTTGGTTAACCCGTGCCGCCCCACTTGCATGGGTTCAGAATCGGTGAGAGAGGACCTCTCCACTAATCCTTTGTGGTGGAGAATGATCGACGTGTTCCTGGTCCACCACCCGACCCGACTGGGAACTGAGAAGCTGATCGATTGGACGGACCCCATTGCTTCTCCCTCCTTCGCTCTCGGACTCGATTATCCACCCGAATAGACAAGGCTACCAAGCTGTCCAGGTCACTAGGCTCCGGATAGGAGATCAACTCATCCTTGAGCTGCTCGACAGACCCTGGTGGGCCGCTTGCAGAGACTCCTCATTCCACCCACTCTCCACAGCCAACGTCTTGGAACTCGATACGGTCGGCCCACGCTGCGAGTTCCTTGCGGCGAAAACAGGCGCCTAGCTGCGTCCCTCCCTCGGACGGAATGGTCGAAGAGCTTCCTCATCTCGGCCGTGAACCCCTGGTATGAAGCCATGCAGGGATCCTGTCGTTCCCAAACGGCTGAAGCCCACTCCAGCGCCGACCAGCAGCAACTCAATCACAAAGGCTATCCTAGCCTTGTCTGTGGCATAAGAGTAGGGCTGTAGATCGAACACTAATCCACACTGCATAAGGAAGGAACGGCATCTTCCCAGCTCCCCCTCATATTTATCCGGCGTCGGAACCTTGGGCTCACGGAAGGACACAGCTCCAGAAGCGCAGGCGAGATGGGTGAAACCGGTAGTGGATCCTCCACCGGAAACTTGCGTTGGTTCTGGACCTCCGTCAGACCGGTAGAAAGGTTCCGAACTGACAACGCGATCTCCTGTAGTACCGTGCTATGATGGCCCAACATCTTTCCTGATGGGTAATGGCATGGCGAACAGAGTCCAGGTCCGCTGGGTTCATTACTGGCCGGATCGTTCTGTCACGGTTACAAAGCCAGAACCCAGAAGCAGACCAGGACAAGGTAAGTTGAAACGAAGGTGAGTGTTTTTTACAAATTCAAGGGTGATGCTGAATAATCCAGGAACAGAGCGGGCGGCGTTGATTAGTTGTTGGGGGTGCAGTGGTTGATCCCATCACGCGCTCGGCAGCCGCCGACCACCAGGCAGAGGTTGGATGAAGGTTCCGGACGAGTGACTGCAGATGGAACAAAACGAGGTAAGTAAACAACAAACCAACAAGGTGCAAAAACAACAAAACTAACGCTAGAAGCTCTAAGACTGATACTCTGGTAAAACCTACTGTTCATGGCTAACGATCCGGGCAGGGAATGGATGTTAGGCCAGAGCCTAAGAAGGGTGATGATCAGGACCAGGTGTGCAGATTGCTGATGGGATGCAGGTGCGGAAATCAAGAGAGCTCCCCGGAGCGTTCCAGAACCCCTCGGGGAAACTGGAGATCACGGGCAGAAAAACTAGTCCACAGACAGGACCCGACTCAGACTGCCGGGATCGTTACAATCTGACCATTTTATTCCTAAATCCAGAGCCTAAAGTTTGTCATGCTACAATAGATATATTAACAATGTATTTTATTTATTAATGTATCCTTTTTCCAAGACAGAAAGTAGGTGCCAAGGTAGCCTAAATAGCTTGAGAAAACAGCAATCAGTCTATTTTTAGGTTAGAAAATAATAAACAGTAATTCATGCAATAATTCATGATTAAATTCATTAATTAAAATGTATACAGTATTCTCTCAAAAAGTATTGGTGCTTGACAATAGTGTCTCCACAGTGGTGAATATGATAATTATTCAGATCTAAATGGCCTACAAGATAAATTTACATCAGAGCATGTATTGTACTGTAAATAATTTGTTCATCATACAGAGGCTACTGGTATTTACCATGTCCTCTCTCTGTCTCATTAGACCTCGTAGGTAAAATGTCCACATTTCCAAAGGGAGAGTCCGACTCTGATCATGTGAGGCTAATGCCAACGGAGAAAACTATTCTTCTGTGACAGTATGTCTCAGGTAATCAATGTAGTATTCAATACTTCCATATGTGTCTGTATCTAGCATTAGAAAGCTGTGCAATGCATATTGCCAACAATAATATGGTGTGAGCAGCAGTCAAACACCTTTAAAATAATTATTTTCCAGTGGTAATTCTTAGTAAATAAGGGGGAGTAATAATAGTTTTTTTTTTTTGCATTTGGTTACTTTCAGCCCTAAAATGTAATTCCAAGGCCTAGCTAATGTGTGTATTATGAATTTCCTAAAGGTATTTCACAGATGTCAAGAGGGCGTTTTCCATCTTTTCCATGGCAACTCCGACAAGCCCCAATTACTTTCTGTTGTTCAAAGAGTCCAATGGTGACATGGAGCTAAATGTTAGAAAGTGTGGCAAGTATATTCACAGGGCTACCAGGCGCAGCAGAACATGTGGATGTCTTTGTGTGGGAGCTGGGACTCAGTCACCGGACTTAGTCAGGTTTGGTTAAATGGGAAGCCAAGTGCAAGGAAGATGGGATACTCTGCTGGGAATGTGCTGAATGGAAAACCCATCATAATCCTAGGTCAGGAGCAGGATGCTTATGGTGGGTAAATTTTGATAAAGGACAAGCATTTATTGGTCACCTCAGTGATGTGCACATGTGGAATTATGTTCTGTCACCTTGTGAAATCCAGCACTTCACAAGCGACTTAAATTTTAACCCTGGAATGTCCTTAACTGGAGGTCCCTCGAGTACACGATTGATGGGCTTGTGGTTCTAGAAAACAAGCAAACACCCTGCCAACAATGAGCAGTGCCAACCAATCATTCAGCGTTGTTGAGAAATGTTGATTATAATCAAACATCTGAATATGCAAGTGTGTCTATTCACAACTATTCTGCAAATCATAATAAAACATAGTTTTTTCTAATCAAATCAAGAAAAACATTATATTATTTTCTAAAGCAATATCCTCCAATGAATATAATAAAATTACACTCTTTATAGTAAATTGTGTTGATTGTTATATTTCAGTACAGGCTCATTGAAAGGCAAGTCCCCAGTCTGGGGACAGAGGAGATGGCAACATGGTTGGGAACAGTGTGATTGATTTTTAAGTTGGCACCCGGGTTAAAGGTCGAATTCAGACGTTTTTATCTCAATATCAAATCATTTCAAGGTAACAATTAAGTACCTTACTGTGATTGTTTTCAATTAAAATGGTCAAAAATAAACAAAAATAGCTTCTTAGCAAAGGGCCAACATATAGGGTAGAATTAGAGTATTCCAGTGATTGGTGGACCAGGTACACACCACAGGTCACCTAAAAACAAATGTTCTTGTTTTCCATGTACTCTGGCTACCTCTGATTTAAGGTCAATGACACGGACCGTTGCAAATGCAGTCCACCCAGTAGTAAGTCAGATGGTGTGTCATGGGATAGGGACTATCTAAAAACGCTACACACCCTGGAACATATTGTCACACACTGAAATTAAACAAAAACTTCCCCCCTCTCTCTCAATCTCTCTCTCTGTCACACACATACACACTGCAGCGGTTGTTTTACACTGACCTTCCCCTTGCGATAGGCAGAGAGAGACAGAAGAGGCTCCTTGGTCTTGGCTCCTGTGCTCTGATCAACCCCGATCATCTGGCATCTGCCACGCCAACCTGCCACCTTCACGTCACCGACCTGCCACCATCACGTTCTCACCAATTGTGCAAGTTCTCCCACTTAAAAAGATGAGAGGCCTGTAATTTTCATCATAGATACACGTCAACTATGACAGACAAACTGAGAAGAAAAAATCCAGAAAATCACATTGTAGGATTTTTAATGAATTTATTTGCAAATTATGGTGGAAAATGCAAGTATTTGGTCACCTACAAACAAGCAAAGATTTCTGGCTCTCACAGACCCGCTTCTTCTTTAAGAGGCTCCTCTGTCCTCCACTCAGTTACCTGTATTAATGGCACCTGTTTGAACTTGTTATCAGTATAAAAGACACCTGTCCACAACCTCAAACAGTCACACTCCAAACTCCACTATGGCCAAGACCAAAGAGCTGTCAAAGGACACCAGAAACAAAATTGTAGACCTGCACCAGGCTGGGGAAGACTGAATCTGCAATAGGTAAGCAGCTTGGTTTGAAGAAATCAATTGTGGGGAGCAATTATTAGGAAATGGAAGACATACAAGACCACTGATAATCTCCCCTCGATCTGGGGCTCCATACAAGATCTCACCCCGTGGGCGTCAAAATGATCACAAGAGCGGTGAGCAAAAATCCCAGAACCACACGGGGGGGACCTAGTGAATAACCTGCAGAGAGCTGGGACCAAAGTCTACCATCAGTAACACACTACGCCGCCAGGACTCAAATCCTGCAGTGCCAGACCTGTCCCCTGCTTAAGCCAGTACATGTCCAGGCCTGGTCTGAAGTTTGCTAGAGTGCATTTGGATGACCCAGAAGAGGATTGGGAGAATGTCATATGGTCAGATGAAACCAAAATATAACTTTTTGGTAAAAACTCAACTCGTCGTGTTTGGAGGACAAAGAATGCTGAGTTGCATCCAAAGAACACCATACCTACGTGAAGCATGGGGGTGGAAACATCATGCTTTGGGGCTGTTTTTCTGCAAAGGGACCAGGACGACTAATCCGTGTAAAGGAAAGAATGAATGGGGCCATGTATCGTGAGATTTTGAGTGAAAACCTCCTTCCATCAGCAAGGGCATTGAAGATGAAACGTGGCTGGGTCTTTCAGCATGACAATGATCCCAAACACACCACCCGGGCAACAAAGGAGTGGCTTCGTAAGAAGCATTTCCAAGTGTCCTGGAGTGGCCTAGCCAGTCTCCAGATCTCAACCCCCATAGAAAATCTTTGGAGGGAGTTGAAAGTCCGTGTTGCCCAGCGACAGCCCCAAAAACATCACTGCTCTAGAGGAGATCTGCATGGAGGAATGGGGCCAAAATACCAGCAACAGTGTGTGAAAACCTTGTGAAGACTTACAGAAAACGTTTGACCTGTGTCATTGCCAACAAAGGGTATATAACAAAGTATAGAGAAACTTTGTTATTGACCAAATACTTATTTTCCACCATAATTTGCAAATAAATTCATTAAAAATCCTACAATGTGATTTTCATTTTGTCTGTCATAGTTGACGTGTACCTATGATGAAATTACAGGCCCTCTCATCTTTTAAGTGGGAGAACTTGCACAATTGGTGGCTGACTAAATTCTTTTTTTCCCACTGTAGGTCTAGAAGGATGAGAGCAGAGGAGAGAGAGAGTTAGCTTTAGCAGTGCGGAGAGCCTCCGTGACACAGAGAAGAGCAGTGTCAGTTGAATGACCAGTCTTGAAACCTGACTGGTTTGGAACAAGAAGGTCATTCTGAGAGAGATAGCAAGAGAGTTGGCTAAAGACGGCACACTCAAGAGTTTTGGAGAGAAAAGAAAGAAGGGATACTGGTCCGTAGTTGTTGACATCGGAGGGATCGAGTGTAGGTTTTTTGAGAAGGGGTGCAACTCTCGCTCTCTTGAAGACGGAAGGGACATAGCCAGTGGTCAAGGATGAGGTGAGGTAAGGGAGAAGGTCTCCCGGAAATGGTCTGGAGAAGAGAGGAGGGGATAGGGTCAAGCGGGCAGGTTGTTGGGGCGGCCGGCCGTCAGAAGTCGCAAGGATTTCATCTGGAGAGAGAGGGGAGAAAAGAAGTCAAAGCATAGGGTAGGGCAGTGTGAGCAGGACCAGCGGTGTCATTTGACTTAATAAATGAGGGATTGGATGTCGTCAACCTTCTTTTCAATATGGTTGACGAAGTCATCCCACAGAGAGGGAGGAGGGAGGGGGGAGGAGGATTCAGCAGGGAGGAGAAGGTAGGCAAGAGCTTCCTAGGGTTAGAGTGGCAGAGGGGCTTGGAAATTTAGAGTGATAGAAAAGTGGCTTTAGCAGCAGAAACAGAGGAAGAAAGTGTAGAGAGGAGGGAGTGAAAAGATGACAGGTCGCAGGAGTCTAGTTTTCCTCCATTTCCCGCTCGGCTGCCCGGAGCCCCTGTTCTGTGAGCTCGCAATGAGTCGTCCAAGCCACGGAGCAGGAGTGGAGGACCGAGCCGGCCGGGAGGATAGGGGGACATAGAGAGTCAAAGGATGCAGAAAGGAGGAGAGGAGGGGGTTGAGGAGGCAGAATCAGGAGATTGGAGGGAGAAGGATTGAGCAGAGGGAAGAGATGATAGGATGGAAGAGGAGAGAGTAAGGAGAGAGAGGAGCGAAGGTCGCGACGGCACATTACCATCTGAGTAGGGGCAAGTGAGTAGTGTTGGAGGAGAGTGAGAGAGAAAAGGATACAAAGTAGTGGTCGGAGACTTGGAGGGGAGTTGCAGTGAGATTAGTAGAAGAACAGCATCTAGTAAAGATGAGGCCGTCAAGCGTATTGCCTTGTGAGTAGGGGGAGACGGTGAGAGGGGTGAGGTCAAAAGAGGAGAGGAGTGGAAAGAAGGAGGCAGAGAGAAATGAGTCAAAGGTAGACGTAGGGAGGTTAAAGTCACCCAGAACTGTGAGGGGGTGAGCCATCCTCAGGAAAGGAACTTATCAAGGCGTCAAGCTCATTGATGAACTCTCCAAGGGAACCTGGAGGGCGATAAATTATAAGGATGTTAAGCTTGAATGGGCTAGTGACTGTGACAGCATGGAATTCAAATGAGGAGATAGACAGATGGGTCAGGGGAGAAAGAGAGAATGTCCACTTGGGAGATGAGGATTCCTGTAGCCCACCACCCCGCTGACCAGATGCTCTCGGGGGTATGCGAGAACACATGGTCAGACGAGGAGAGAGCAGTAGGAGTAGCAGTGTTTCTGTGGTAATCCGCATGTTTCCGTCAGCACCAAGAAGTCGAGGGACTGGAGGGTAGCATAGGCTGAGATGAACTCTGCCTTGTTGGCCGCAGAACGGCAGTTCCAGAGGCTGCCGGAGACCTGAAACTCCACGTGGAGTCGTGCGTGCAGGGACCACCAGGTTAGAGAGGCAGCAGCCACACGGTGTGAGGCGTTTGTATGGCTTGTGCGGAGAGGGAGAGAACAGGGATAGACAGACACATAGTTGATAGGCTACAGAAAAGGCTACATAATGCAAAGGGAGATCGAAATGAAATTAACTAAACATCTGGGGAAGCGAGGCCTCCCTCACTAACCTTTCACTGAAACACTCAAATACAACTCTTCCAACTTCCACTTTAGAAATTATAATTGCTGTAATCTACAGTAGTTCAATGTTTCCAGAAATAGACTAACTTAGTTTATTCAGCTAGCTAACTTGGTACAGTATTCTTCTGTGAAAACCTCCCAGGGCACCGTATCCTATGACGCCATAGCTAACTAGCATGCTAGCATCCAATAACACACAGTTTAGCACCAATACTTACAACAAACTACCAATGGATCATTCGATGTCCGTGTCTAGTTCCTTTCATAATGCAGAAGTAATTAAACGTTGGCTAGCTAGCACAAAGTCAGTCATGCTAGCTACACAAGTGGACTACACATCTCAAATGTTTAGAAAGTGAAGCTTACGTTGCAAAATTCTCATTGACTAAAATGATACAGTACTGCTAGCTGGTAATGTTGCTAGCTAGCAGTGGCTGTGGTGTTGACTGTTTGAAAATGTAGCTGGCTAGCTAACTCGATATTTTCTCTATACTACACCTTTGTCTTTGATACCAAGACAAATATGTAGCTAGCTAACTTTACACTAATCAAATCGTTCCGTTGAAATGTTATTTAGTTGCTACAGTACTGCTAGCTGGTATAGTTGGCCCGATAGCAGTGGCTGCGGTAAGTTGCTACCCGCTAGCTAGCTGAGCGTTAATGGTCCAGGTAGTGGGTTAGCTAGCTAGCCTCGTGCTTCACCGGGCTCCAGTCGAATACACTACAATACTACCCACAATAACTACCTACAATAACTACCTGGATAAACTACCTACAATACCTACCTACAATCTAAATGCATGGTTTAAGCTTTACTCAACACATATAAAGAAGAAGCCAAGCTTACCTCCCCGCTTTAGAGGAACACAACCTCACCCCATCGCTCCTCACACCACTATCAGATGTAAGCTGCGAGGTCCTCTCTTACAAAGAATTGGAAAACGTTTATGAACAAAAATGGACACTTCCCCTCCCACTCTTGATGTTCTACAGTGGTGAACAGCATTATAAGAGACATGTCATAAAGCGTGATTGTCTCTTCGGTCAACCATGTTTCTGAAAGAGTAACGATGGAACATTCATGACTGAGAGAAGACAGATAATGAACAAGGTGGCCGCGATTTTTAGGAACACAGTGAACTTTCTAATGAAAGGTAGAAAATAAGCTTGTCTTGGAATTAGAAACACTGCTATACAGGTTGTTAAATAGCTTAACATTATAGTAATAACAGGTGATAGACTCATCTCAGGTAAATTTCAGGAAATCTGAATCTGGATCAAAACAATGATATTTATCGTTACGCTTCATTAATATCTAATGGGTTAAAGACCATGTTATCAGGGTTGATATCCCTGCCCAACTAAGAGATACACAGTCGCAATCATCCAGAGAGTGGAACGGAAACATACAAGTGCATTCCTCACATGTCCAATACAACCATACCTTTCTGTTAGTTTTATCAATAGGCGTGCACTTCTTATGGAATGCACGATTGACACGTCCACATAACACCACTGAAGACTTCAGAGGGTTGTGACATTTAGAGCAATGTGTGTTTTTGGTCATGAGGTGAAACACATGGACAAAGTAGAGTAAATATGTGTGTGTGTGTGTGTGTGTGTGTGTGTGTGTCAAATCAGTGGACTATAACTGAGTCACTTGCCATGGGCCTACGAGACGGGGGTGAACAACCAGCTGATCATACTTCAGGTATGCCATGTTGCCTTTCTTTCGTTCTTCAATTAGTCGTGGCAGCAGTTCCTTTCTTTTGAGGCTTACCTTTTCGGAGAAGTCTTCATTGATGAAGATGCTGGTTCCCCTTCAGGCTCTTGGCTCTCCTGAGAATCTCCCTGAGTAATTTCACCACTATAGATCTGGGCCGTCCATCGGAGAAGAAAGTGCCATTCCTATGTGCCCTCTCCATCTCAATGAGTTTAGGGTCCAGTTTGAGTTGATCTGCCAGGTGTTTCTTGGCCTTGACTTCTGTGTCATGTCAAGTTTCAGTCTTTACGCACTCAATTCGATCAATTAAAATGTTATTGCGCTCGATTGGTTTTCTGTCCTGGCACTCCAATGGTGGAACCAGCTTCCCCCTAGAAGCTAGGACAGCAGAGTCCCTGTCCATCTTCCAAAAGCACCTGAAACCCTACCTCCGGTCTGCTAAATTACTAAAATGTAAATATAAAATGATAGCCTAGTATGGTATCTGAACTTAAGTTTACCAGGGACATTTCACTTTCACCTTTTTCATGGCCCTTTTTAATGTTGCAGATGAAATCAGGACTTTGCCTTATCAAACGACAAGGCTGTTCAAGGAACTCTGAGAGCCATGATGCAGCTTCATCGCCACAGTCCACTGTCTCCACCCTTGGGATGGAGAGAATACAATAA
>NW_025539339.1:0-13508 GCF_020615455.1 Coregonus clupeaformis
CCCTTATGCCATAGGTTGTACATCTCCAATTGTAGCGATCCGGCAGTCTGAGTCGGGTCGGTCTGTGCTACTAGTTTTTCTGCTCATGATCTCCAGTTTCCCGGGGTTCTGGAGCGCTCCCTGCCTGGTTGCCGGGCAACGTTTGCTAGGCGGGAGCTCTCTTGACTTCCGCACCTGCATCCCATCAGCAATCTGCACACCTGGTCCTGATCATCACCCTTCTTAGGCTCTGGGTTCTGCCATCCATTCCCTGCGGATGGGTTGGCCATGAACGGTAGGTTTAGCAGAGTTATCAGTCTTAGAGCTTCTAGCGTTAGTTTTGTTGTTTTGCACCTTGTTGGTTTGTTGTTTTTACTTACCTCCGTTTTTGTTCCATCTGCAGTCACTCGTCCGGAACCTTCATCCAGCCTCTCTGCCTGGTGGTCGCGGCTGCCCGGGACCAGGTCGAATCAACCACTGCAACCCCCAACAACTAATCATACGCCACGCCCGCTCTGTTCCCTGGATTATTCAGCATCACTCTTGAATTTGTAAATAAACATCACCCTTCGTTTCAACTTACCTTGTCCTGGTCTGCTTCTGGGTTCTGGCTTTTGCCTTAGCTTCGTGACAAAGCGATCCGACCCGGTAGTGAGGCCAGCGGACCTGGACTCTGTTACGCCATGCCATTACCCATCAGGAGAAGATGTTGGGCCATCATAGCACGGAGCTCCAGGAGATCGCGTTGGCAGTTAGAACCTTTCTACCGGTCTGACGGAGGTCCAGAACCAGCGCAAGTTTTCGGTGGAGGATCCACTACCGGTTTCACCCATCTCGCCTGCGCGTCTGGAGCCGTGTCCTTCCGTGAGGCCAAGGTTCCGGCGCCTTGGATAAATATGAGGGGAGCTTGGGAAGATGCGTTCTTTCCTTATGCAGTGTGGGTTAGTGTTCGATCTACAGCCCTACTCTTAGGCCACAGACAAGGCTAGGATAGCCTTTGGGCAGTTGAGTTGCTGCGTGGTCGGGCGCTGGGTGGGCTTCAGTCCGTTTGGGAGCGACAAGACCCCTGCATGGCTTCTACCAGGAGTTCACCGGCCGAGATGAGAAGCTCTTGACCATTCCGTCCGAGGAGGGGACGCAGCTAGGCGCCTGTTTTGCTTCACCAAGGAACTGCATGGCGTGCGACTTGTGATCCGGGGTTCAAGGCGTTGGCTGTGGAGAGTGGGTGGAATCAGAGTCTCTGCAAGCGGCCTTTTACCAGGGTCTGTCGGAGCAGCTCAGGATGAGTTGATCTCTATCCGAGCCTAGTGACCTGGACAGCTTGGTAGCCTTGTCTATTCGGGTGGATAATCGAGTCCGAGGGCGAAGGAGGGAGAAGCAATGGGGTCGTCTCGATCAGCTTCTCGGGTTCCAGTCGGGTCGGGGTTGGACCAGAGTTCGTCGATCATCGTCCACCCCACAGGATTAGTGGAGAGGTCCTGTCTTCCGATTCTGAACCAATGCAAGTAGGGGCGGCGCGGGTTAACCAAGGAGGAACGCCAACTCCAGGCAGTAGGACTAACTGTTTGCCTCTGCTGTGGTGGTTCGGGACACTACCTCGCCACCTGTTCCCGGCGGTCGTCCAAACTGCACGCGGCTCGCTAAAGTTGGGAGGACTTTTAGCAGCCAGTTTCGACCTCTCAAGACCTCTGTCGAGCCCGTTTCCCGGCTACCCTTGTGAACAGAATCATTTTATCGAATGCCGTGGAAGCTTTCTTGATGCCGAGTTGGTGGAAAGCTGGGGCTTTCCGAGGAGCAATTGCGGGAAGCCATTAGCGACCACTCTGAGCGGCAGTAGTCTGGCGCGTATCCGCGATGGACTGAGCGGTTAAGATGCTGTTGTCGGGGAATCATTCGGAGATAGTTCATTCTTCATTCTGCCGTCTTCCCATGTTCCTCTGGTCCTTGGATACCCCCGGCTGAAGGAACACAATCCCCCGTTCGATTGGGTGACGGTACAGTTGGAGCCTTGATTGTCATGCTAACTGTCTCAAGACTGCCTGTCCCCATTCGGTTCCCAGTCAGGTGATTGAGGCTAAACCCCCAGATCTGTCCCTGGTTCCCGAGACATATCACGATTTGGGGAAGTGTTCAGTAAGCAGAAGGCTCTGTCACTCCCTCCCCACCGACCATATGATTGTGCCATCAACCTGTTCCCTGGAGCTGTCTACCCCAAGGGAAGGATTTATACAGTATCTCCCGCCCTGAGCGTGAGGCTTTGGAGACCTACATCAAGGAGTCCCCTGGCTTGCTGGTCTCGTTCGTCCTCGTCATCACCCGGGGCAGGGTTCTTCTTTGTGGGTAAGAAGGATGGCTCTCTTCGACCGTGTATTGATTATCCGGGGTTGATGACATCACGGTCAAAACAATATCCCCCTGCCCTTGATGAGTTCTGCCTTGACTCTCTTCCAGGGTGCTACGGTGTTCACCAAGCTAGACCTCGCATCGTATCACATGGTCCCGGATCAGAGAGAGAGGCAGTGGTTGGCGGGTTTCAATACACCGATGGGTCGCTCGGTATCAGGTGATGCCGTTTGGACTGACCAATGCTCCAGCGGTATTCCAAGTATGGTGAGCGGCGTCCTGGGAATATGATGGTCTCTTTGTGTTTGTTTACCTGGATGACATTCTGATCTTCTCGAAGGAACCTTCGACCCACGTCCAGCATGTCCGTGCGGGTTCTGCGTTGTTGGAGAATCGCCCTGTTCGTGAAGGCCGAGGAGTGCGAGTTTCACGCCCACGACATCCCGGGTCACATCATCTCCAGGGAGAGATTGGGATGGACCAGGAGAAGGTTAGAGCGGTTCTGGAATGGGCCCAGCCCGGTGCGAGATTGCAGCTCCAGAGATTTTTGGGGTTCTTGCGAATTTCTACGCGCAGATTCATCCGGGATTACAGCCGTGTGGCCGCTCCGTTAACTGCCTTGACTCAGTATCCAGAGCTTCAAGTGGAATCCGGAGCCGGATCGGCGTTTCTGGATTTGAAGGCGTTCAACGCACCGATCTCTCTCAACCGGACACGGCCCGTCAGTTAGTCGTTGGTGGGGCCGCGTCTGATGTGGGAGTTGGCGCCATCCTGTCGCGGCGATGCTCCCGGACTAGTAAGCTCCATCCCTACGCCTACTACTCTCGTCGCCTTTCGCCTGCGGAGAGGAATTACGAGTGGGTAACGGGAGCTGCGGTGAAACTTGCCCTTGGGGGTGCGCCACTGGTTGGGCGGAGCAACCGTTTGTGTCTGGACTGACACAAGAATCTTGCTTACGTACAATCGGCTAGCGCGTCTCCAGCTCCCGTCCAGGCCAGGTGATGCGTTGTTTTTCGGATTCAATTTTTTCCCTGGCGTTCCGACCTGGATCTAAACGGCAAGGCGGGGTTTCTTGTCTCGGATGTTCTCCAACGGAGAGAGTGGGTCCAGGGGCGAACAATTCTCCCCCGGAGCTGCGTCGTGGGAGCTGTTAGGTGGAAGGGTGAGGAGGAGGTGATGGCGTGCCCCTGGGACGCAGCCCGGTCCGGTAGCGGTCCACCGGTCGGTTGTTTGTGCCTGAGTCGGTTCGTCTGCGGTCTCAAATGGTCCCACGCCAGCAAGATGGCTCACCTCGCGTGGCGTGGCGTTCTTCGCGGGCGTTTTTGGTGGCCTGCCATGGCCGAGTACTCGGGGTTATGTTGCTGCCTGTCCAGTGTGCGCGCAGAATAAGAGTACCAATCGGCCCAGCTCCGGACTACTTCACCCCCTTCCTATTCCCCGGCGACCATGGTCGCATCTGGCCTGGACCTTGTCACTGGGTTGCCGCTTCTGGGCGCGGTCGTTCTGACTCGTGGACAGATTCAGCAATTGCCCACTTTGTGCCCAATTGCCAAGCTTCCCTCTGCCTCGGAGGCGTCCGAGATCACCGGTTAGGGAGGTTTTCAGGTCCGCGGTTTGCCCAGTGATATCGTTTCCGACCGTGGCCCTCAGTTTACCTCTGCTGTCTGGAAGTCCTTCTGTTTTGGCCATTGGAGCCGCGTCAGTCTCACATCTGGTTTTCACCCCCAATCTAATGGTCGGCGGAGAGAGCCAACCAGAAGATGGAATCACGCTACGTGCTGCCTGGCCTCTTCCAACCCCCACCTCCTGGGTCTCTCAGTTGCCTTGGGTTGAGTATGCCCCAATGCTCTCCCTACATTCTGCCACTGGGATGTCTCCCTTCCAGTGCCTGTATGGTACCAACTCTCCCCTTGTTCCCTTCTCAGGAAAGAGCTCTCAGTACCTTCTGTTCCAGGCCCCTATTCGTCGCTTGCCACGGACCTGGCATCCGGCCAAAAGGCACTCCTTAGATTTCGGACGTTATCAGCTCCAGGCGGAATCGTCGGCGGATCCCGCTCCCACCTATACCATCGGAGGTCTGGTTGGCCACGCGGGATCTTCCGCTTTACGGACTGAGTCTGGAAGTTGTTGCCGAAGTTCATTGGTCCGTTTTGTGGTGGAGAAGGTGATCAATCCAGGTGGCAGTTCGACTCAAACTCCCGAGGGCGCTCAGAGTCCATCCCACCTTTCATGTCTCCTGCCTCAAGCCTGTTTTCCTCAGTCTCTGTTGCCTCCTCCGCCTCCTCCTCCTCCTCCTCCCGGATGATCGGAGGTGGTCCTGCCTCCGGTGCGGCGCATCATGGATTCCAGACAAGGCGGGGGGGGTTTCCAGTATCTGCGTGGACTGGGAGGGGTATGGTCCTGAAGAGGGAGTTGGATTCGCGGGCGACAGATCCTAGATGCTGACCTCATCCGGGACTTCTACCGCCTC
Organism: Coregonus clupeaformis; assembly: GCF_020615455.1. Taxonomy (NCBI): domain Eukaryota; kingdom Metazoa; phylum Chordata; class Actinopteri; order Salmoniformes; family Salmonidae; genus Coregonus; species Coregonus clupeaformis. The sequence goes on from NW_025539339.1 coordinate 4,793, forward strand.
CATCCCCTGGCGCTCCGGGAGTCCGCCCGGTGGCGTTCGTCGGAGGGGTACTGTAGCGATCCCGGCGGTCTGAGTCGGGTCCGGTCTGTGTGCTAGTTTTTCTGCTCATGATCTCCCAGTTTCCCGAGGGTTCTGGAGCGCTCCCTGCCCGGTTGCCGGGCAGCGTTGCTGGCGGGAGCTCTCTTGGTTTCGCACCTGCATCCCCATCAGCAATCTGCACACCTGGTCCTGATCATCACCCTTCTTGGGCTCTGGCCTAACATCCATTCCCTGCCGGATGCGTTAGCCATGAACAGTAGGTTTACCAATATCAGTCTTAGAGCTCTAGCGTTAGTTTTGTTGTTTTGCACCTTGTTGGTTTGTTGTTTACTTACCTCCGTTTTTGTTCCATCTGCAGTCACTTCGTCCGGAACCTTCATCCAGCCTCTGCCCCGGTGGTCTGGCGGCTGCGAACCGCGGTTGGATCAACACTACAGCCCCCAACAACTAATCAACGCCGCACTTCGCTCTGTTCCCTAGATTATTCAGCATCACTCTTGAATTTGTAAATAAACACTCACACTAGTTCCAACTTACCTTGTCCTGGTCTGCTTCTGGGTTCTGGCTTTGTATACTTACGTGAGCATCAATTGCCAGTAAACCACATTAGTTTAAGCAAGTCAGCCATATCAGCTATATTTTTGTTAAAAGGCAGTAAATGAGGCTGAATGAACTTTTTCGCTGCCGGACAAAGGCTCTGCTTGATAGCCAGGTGTGAGAGTGAGTAAGGTGTTGGGACTGCTGTTGGGACTCTGCTGTTGGGACAGCTTTTGTAGGACTCGGTTTTGTGGGCACCGTTTGTCACCGTTATAGTCGCAATTAATGTATTGTTTAGTGTTGTGTTGTGTAGTGGCTTTTGCTGGCATGCATATAAACAATTTTTTGCGAGTTTGCCCCACCCAAGATTTATATGCCTAAAATTGCCCACTGCTCCCTCACAGCACTAGAGGCCTAAACAGCACTCTCATTTGTAATTCATTATTTTGGACTTACTGGTTAAATAATTTGCTCTGTTGGTTTAATATGAATATGAAAACTATTACAGTTATTGGAGGTGTTTGTCTTTCATCACCAAACCATTTAATGTTGTTTCGACCTCCACACTGGGCACAGATGCCAATTGTCACGATCTCGTTGTGACAGCTGGGACGGACAAACGCCTTAGCGTGATATGCATACATGTTTATTGACGAATAAACACAACAACAAAACAATAAACAAACGTCATACGTAGAAGTCCAGAGCAGCACAACACAGCATACCTTAACACAGAACAAGATCCCACAACTAACAGGTTGCCAAAGGCTGCCTAAGTATGGTCCCCCAATCAGAGACAACGAGCTACAGCTGCCCCTGATTGGGAACCCTACACTGGCCAACATAGATCTATAACTACTAGATCCAACCCTAGAAAATAACACATAGGAAACATACACAACAAGGAAAATCACACCTGGCTCAACAAATAAGAGTCCACTCCAAGAGTCAGGGCGTGAGCAGTATCCCCCAAAGTGCGGACTCCGGGCCGCGCCACATAAACATACAGGGTAGGGGCCGGGGTGGGCATTCCGCCCTGGACGGATCCGGCTCGTGCGTGACCACCGCCTTACTCTCCCACCTCCCTGTTGCGCCCCTGGTCTGGACCTCGGCGCGCTGCCCCCCCCTCTCCTTCCTCCCACCGGCGTAGCAAGCCCTGTTGGACCCTGGTGTGGGAGACCCCAAGGCTGGAGAGGGGCTGATGTCTGGGTCTGGACTGGAACCGCTGACTGGAGCTGGACCGGCGCGGTGATCGAACTGCTCTGGCTCGGAGTGGAGCGCTGACCGGAGCTGGATCAGGCACCTGTGGAGTGGACTGCTCTGGCTCCGGAGTGGAGCGCTGACCGAGCTGGACTGGACCCCGGTGGAGCGGAGTTGCTCTGGCTCGGAGTGGAGCAGCTGACCGGTGCCGGACCAGGCACCGGTGGAGCAGGCACGGGCTGTGCCCGGACTGGACACATGCACCACTGGCCCGGTGCGGGGGGGCAGGAGCAGGCCATGCGACTGGAACACGCACCACTGGCTCGGTGCGGGAGCTCGAGGCCGGGTAGGGCCTGGCGGCGCGCTTACCACTGGCTTGGTGCGAGGAGCAGGAACAGGCCGGGCCGGGCTGGCGGCGCGCTCCACTGGCGGTGCGAGGGGCAGACAGCCGGACCCGGGCTGGCGGCCGCGCACCACTGGCTCGGTGCGAGGGACAAGCAGCGGGCCGCGGCGGGCGCACCACCAGGTTGGTGCGAGGACAGGCGCAGGCCGGGCCGGGCTGGCGGCGCGCACCTATCAGGCTTGATGCGGGGAACAGGAGCGGGCCGAGCCGTACCAGAACACCACCACTGCTGGTGCGGGGGAGCGGGCGACGGACTAGCAACACGCACCACTTGATTGGTGCGGGCGGGACTGTTCATTAACCCGCTCCTTCTGCTGCCTAACCAGCTCCTCTGGCCGTGCCTCTACACTTTCCTTCCTGCTCCCTCTGAACCAATGGCACCCCTAATCGTTGGTGGCCTCCTCTGCTAACAGGCCCCCGAACCGCCCTCTTGCGACCTCCTGCTGCCTCGTCGTGGTGTGCCCCCCCCCAAAAATTTTTTTTGGGGGATTGTCTCTCCCCGTGATCTGGCCTCCATCCCTCTTGACAGGCGCTCGCTCATCTCCTCCCAAGTCCACTCCTCTCTCTCCTCGGCACACTGCTTCGGTCCAGGTCTGGTGGGATCTTCTGTCGCGATCGTTGGCGAGCGACGGACAACGCAGCGTGATATGCATACATGTTTGATAGAATAAACACAACGACAAAACAATAAACAAACATTACATGAAGTCCAAGGCAGACAACTATACCTTAACCCGGAACAAAATCCCACAACTACCAGGTGCCAAAAGGCTGCCTAAGTATGGTCCCCCAATCAGAACAACGAGCAACAGCTGCCTCTGATTGGGAACCACCTGAGCCAACATAGATCTATAACTACTAGGTGCAAGCCTGGAAAATAACACATAAACATTACACAACAAGGAAAATCACACCTGACTCCAACAAATGAGAGTCCTCAGAGTCAGGCGTGACACAATTCAACGTCTATTCCACGTTGGTTCAATGTAATTTCATTGAAATTCAGTGGAAACAACTTTTGATTGTGTGTGCCCAGTGGGTTCCTCACTGCTCCTGGGCGACAATATGCATGGAAAATGTCCTCTCAGCAGTGGTTCTTTTGATCTGTGTTAAGGTCTGGAAGCCAGAGACTGGAGTCTGGTAATGTGCGTGGTCTCCATAACTCCAGGCCACAGCAATGTGGAAAAAAACATGCTTAGAGAAATGGTGTGTGAACAGCCAACCTACTGCTGAAACTGCCAGGTAGGTAAACCAAACCATACTAAACTATTCTACAGAGAGTTGCAGTTGAAGGCAGTAATTAATCATGATGAGGAGTAGTGGGAGTAATGTAATGTGATTCATCAATATGATATATAGACCTTAAATATCTCCTAATAAGGAGAGATTAGATTCATGTCTATTCACACTTAGCTATAAGGTACAGGATGCGCTGTGCTGAGCTGGACAGATGATGTCATAAAAAAAAAAACTGAAAGGAAAACGCTTTGCACACTGCCGCTCATCCCTCCCAGAGTGATATTTATTTTCTAACGTTTCGACCATTAGGTCTTCATGAAGGCATCCATATCCCAGGTGGGGTGTGAAGGTCCTATATAAGGGAGTACTCAGTGACATCACTTCCTAATAATAATCAATAATATTATTATTATAAATTTATTATTATTACTTCCCCTAAAACAGGAGGTTAAAAATATATAACATAGGTTCACAATATTAACATTCAATGTATCAAAATATATGATCATATACAAGGAATGTGATCAATATTTGCAGTAATATACATACAATATTCATACAATGTTGAATTTTCTTTTAAACACACAAAAAAACAATTTGGACATATTGTACTCCTCATTAAGGCCAAGAGGAGACAGTGTGTTCACCTGTGAATCCAGAAAGATTCCCTTTGAAGAGTTTCCTCTCAATGTCCCCTCCCCTGCGTGACATATTTGACCATTTCTATTCCAATGTGGCTCCAGAGAACTATTAGGATGTCCAGCTTGTAAAAAATGAACAGAACAACCAGATTTTTGTCTCCCCTGTCCGTATATTGCTTTGCGGTGCTCACGGAATCCAGTGTCTAAAGGCTTCTGCGGGTTTTCCCTATGTAAGACAGACCACAAGGACATTTCAAAGTGTAAACAACATTGGTGGACATGCAGGTCTCAAAACCGATTCCAACATCTGTCAAATGTAATACTTCCCCCAAAAAAACAAATCCTCCTCCAAATATGGTATTTTACAGTTTAGGGCCTTTGATCTTAAATATTTCTCCTGTGCGGGGTTGGGTAAATGAGTTGTATTTGTACGTGAAGCTGCATTGGGCACATTGGCCACATTTGTAATTACCCTCCGAGAAAGTTTCCCTTTTCTCTGGTGGGTAATCAGATTTAACCTCAATGTCTCTCATGTTTGGGGGTTTTTTAAAGACCATATGTGGGGGATATTTAAAAATGGAGTTTCAATTGTGGGTCAGTATCAATGATGTACCGGTGCTTCCTGATAATGTCCTCAAATACCTTTCCCCCAATGGTGAGTATTGGTAAAGCATGGGGGACATTTTCTGCTTTTTCTTTGCCACAACTAGACAGCACATCACAGTGCCCATTCCACCAGTTCATCTTATGTTAAATGTAACCGCACGCAGGATACTTTTAAAATGGTGAATTAATCCCTCCACATTTCTGTAAAACATAAGTCCCGGGATTCTACCTTCTTAACATAGACTTTAACACAACCTCATTCTGTCCTTATCATACTCATACTTAGTATTCTCAAGCTACTCTTTACTAATAGTTGTGAGGTTGTGACTTCGGGCTGCTAGGTTGTTATATTTGAGATAACCAAGACTTAGTGTTTCGGAGGATACACATACAGTAGACAGACAGAGAAATCACGTAGCAGGCGGCTCCCAGGAGCATTATGGATTTAAATGTTGCCAATTGGTATTAGGGGTGGTGAATAATCATCATCAAATATAGATTACAGAGAGGATGCCATCATAGATCTGTTTTACATTAACATTTGCATACTGTCTCTGCTCTCTCCTTCCAAAGATTGTAATTTATGTTCAGTTTCAGTCAAGTTTATAACAGGTTGTCATTCCAGTTTGATCTTCAGCTTCTCCAACCTGGTAATATAAAAGTTAGTTACCAATTAATAAACTTATGTCCCCTATAGCTGTTTTTATGAGGGAAAGGTGCAGTTCGTGTCAAACTTTCCATGAGTAATGCAGAGCTTGTTTTGAGTGTTGTGACACCAAACTTAGTCAGCACCAAAGGAGGTCACCACCAGCATGTGTTCATGTGTGTGTTAGTCAGCAGCCAGGGGTACCAGCAGCCACCGTGGAGGAGCACTCCCAGTGGAAACAGTACAAAGAGAGGGGCGAGAGAGCCAGGAGTGAGTGAGTCCACAGACAGACACATGGGAAGACAGGCAGCAGGGGGTGACTGGAAGGACATGAAGGGGAGATAAGGGGAACTCTGGAAAAACTCAAACCCACATGGCGTGCCTGTTGTGTTGACAACCATGGTGCTGTTGTGGTGACAACCATACTGTAGCTGTGGTCAGAGGAAGACTACAGTATGAGATAGCTACACAGCACAGAAGGTTGGTGGTACCTTAGTGGGGGAGAATGGGATTATGTTAATGACTGGAGCGGAATAAGTGGAATGGTATCAAATACATCAAACACATGGTTTCCATGTGTTTGATGCCTTTTCATTTGCACCGTTCCAGCCATTATTATGAGCCATTCGCCCCTCAGCGGCCTACTGTGCTACACAGGTGGGTCTGTCTGCACCGCAGAACTTGTTAAAAAGCCATTTGGGATACATTGAATCATGGTTCTAAAAAAATAAAAAATAAAAATGTAATGTATATATGGAATTTTTTGATACCTCAATATACTGTACCCCATCCCATTTCATCACTTTACTTATAATGGTTTGGGACACCTGGGATCATCACGCGAAATCCTGATACGGTCTTCAGTGACGTCCTGGTAGCTTACAGGGAACTAGACAAAAGTCCCCCAGAGAATGTTCCCTTGTGATTATCCTCGCGTCCAAGCACGCCGCAACTCAATCATCAAGTTTGCAGACGACACAACAGTAGTAGGCTGACGATTACCAACAGTGTGGACAGCCCTGCACAGGGAGGAGGTGAGGGCTCTGGGAGTGTGGTGCCAGGAAAATAACCTCTCACTCAGGCGTCCAACAAAACAAAGGGAGGCGATCGTGGACTTCAGGAAACAGCAGAGGGTGCACCCCCTATCCACATCGGCGGGACCGCAGTGGAGAAGGTGGAAAGCTTCAAGTTCTTGGCGCTACACATCACTGACAAACCGAAATGATCCACCCACACAGACAGTGTAGTGAAGAAGGCACATCAGAGCTTCTTCAGCCTCCAAGAGGCTGAAGAAATTTGGCTTGGCACCTAAAACCCTCACAAACTTTTACAGATACACAATTGAGAGCATCCTGTCGCGGGCTGTATCACCGCCTGTGCTCGGCAACACACCTCCCGCAGCCGCAGGGGACTCTCTAGAGGGTGGTGGGTCTGCTCACGCATTACCGGGGGACAAACTACCCACCCTACAGGACACCTACAGCACCGATGTCACAGGAAGGCCAAAAAGATCATCCGGGGACATCAACCACCCGAGTCACTGCCTGTTCACCGCTATCTGCAGAGAGCAGTACAAGTGCATCAAAGCTGGGACCGAGAGACTGAAAAACAGCTTCTATCTCAAGACCATCAGACTGTTAAATTGCCATCACTAGCACATTAGAGGCTGCTGCCTATAGACATAGACTAGAAATCACTGGCCACTTTAATAAATGGAACACTAGTCACTTTAATAATGTTTACATATCTTGCATTACTCATCTCATATGTATATACTGTATTATGTGTTAGATATTACTTGTTAGATATTACTGCACTGTCAGAATTAGAAGCATAAGCATTTCGCTACACCCGCAATAACATCTGCTAAACACATGCATGTGACAAATACATTTTGATTTGATTTGATCACTGATGAATGTCCTGAACTTACAAAAAATTTCCTGACATGGTCCTCAGTGACATCCCCGTAACTTACAGGGAACTAGAGTCTAGTCAAAAGTCTCCCAGAGGACCATCACGTGACATCCTGACAACTGGTAAAACAAATGTTCTTTACCGCAGAGCTCTTTAAATAGACATTTTGGAGAAACTGAATCATGTTGACATAAAATGGTTCAGATCAGTTTATTAAAAATATTTCAATTCATAAGACCAAATTCTGTGTGGTTTACTGTTGTATTGTGGCCAAGTGACTGAGACATACTGTACATCAACTTGTATAATCTGTTATTTCAGGAAGCATTTATGCGCACTCTCACAAAATTAAACAGCTGGAGAGAAAAAAACTATTCTGTGAGTATTTGTCTTTTGTGTGACTGTACTTCAGACATTTTGTTGGAAAGACAGAGAACAACACACATGTTAACATGTCATTCACCTGTCAAAATACAGCTACTGTGTGATGACAGTAGGGTAGCTCACCTGTGTCCAGCCACCTGTGATTCAGTCTGTAGCATGCATCTCCATGATCCCATAATGGGGTCGAGGTGAATGTTATGGATGTAGACAGACTGTTCACATGCACCTCGGAGTGTACGTTTAACTTCAACTCAAATGTCAGTAAACTCTGTTCACATGCAGCTCTACCTGTGATAGGGAAGGTTCCCTACAGCAAGAACGGAGGGTTAGGTGTGTGTGTGTGTGTCTTCATGCATACGTGCACACGTGTGAGTGTGAGTGTGTGTGTTTGAGTGTGTCTGTTTCTGTGTGTACATATCTATGGTGTGTGTGTCTGAAGGTGTGTCCCACTGGGTTCACACTGGTTGAATCAACGTTGTTTCCATGTCATTTCAATGAAATTACATTGAACCAATGTGGAAAAGACGTTGAATTGACGTCTGTGCCCAGTGGGGTGTGTTGTTCTCTGTTTAATCTCCATGTTCTGCAGTTCTGTCAAATGTTGCCAGAGGGGGAACCACTAGAAACACCTAAATCCTGAAATTACTGTCAGATCAGGTAGGGAGGGTACAGCTTAAGATAGCACACAGAAGCCTCCCTGAAAATAGGACAAAGCCACTGCTGGGCCTATACAGTATATATATATGTTGTGGCAGACCAGGGGGTTTGATCTAAATGTTTACACAGAAGTGTGATACCTCAGTTTCAAGGGTGTTTATTTAAAACAATGAAGAAAAATAAAAGAAAACAGATCTCCTCCAGGAGACCTCTTCCGGGTTACCGCCTTCTGGGCTCCGGGGAATGCTGTCTCCTCTGGGGTAGAACACCGAGACTCTCTGTTCTAGCAGACCGTGAGGACGTCTATCTGGTAGCAACCTCTCCCCTGTGCTGCCCTCCTGGCAGCTTTATGGGCCCCGTACTGCTAACCAATCAGCTAACCCCCGGAAGAAGCTGGCCATCCACCGCTATCACTTGGGCTGCTGCGGCTTTCAAGTTCGGATCCTC
>NW_025539340.1:0-13500 GCF_020615455.1 Coregonus clupeaformis
ATCGAGTGAGTGGTGGCAATTATTGCTGATGTACAAAAGGAGTCTGCTCATACTGAACGTTGATCATAAGGTTTATTCAGATCACAAGCTTCAGCATGAGTGACAGGTGACATGACACCCGGAGAGTGACGCCTCAGAATGGCTGCTCGTTCTGCCCTCTCCTTCGTTTTCCCCCCTATTTATAAACAATGATGCCCCCTCTTCTGGCCAATCACCAGTCTCCCCTGTCTACAACACACTTCCTGTCTGTTTGTATGTGGCGTTACACCTAAAACATTCCCTCTTGATACTAACATAAACAACATTCCATTTCTTCATGAAAAACATTTAACAAAGACATAATCTTTAATACACTACATTTCCCCCCTTCGAGACGAACTAAACGTCTCGAAACCAAACAGAATAGGATTATGACTAGTAACAATTTATCTTATTGAGTATCTTTAACCTTAAACCAAAACATTCTCCTCTAGAGTGTAAATATCTTTCTATGAAATATGAATAACTGTTTATGAAGTGTGAATGCATTACTATGAATTATGAATAAATCTTTATGGAGTGTAAGAGCGAAAAACTGTCCGGCAACCTTCCATCCATCAATCAAGACAGTAAAATTCTCTCACGGTCCCTCTGCCCCAGGCAACCACCTCGGTACTCCAGATAACCTCATAAACCATGTAAATGCATTTGAAACTATGATGCCATTAAATACACATGTAAGCCCCTGCAAACAAAATCCTATCCAAAAACATCCACTGTAAGGCTGGTCAACCCATAGGACTCTACAGTGAATCTCTCCCTGCCTAAATTCCCTGTCCCTAATCATTCACGAAATAAACAAAAACATCTACGATCCTCACATGTATTCAATAACATCAAACATCATTCTACAAAAATTAATCCCTAAGGCTATTACACAAATTATGTATTACACATGTCTATATTTCATTGCAGACACTGGAATGTAGTCCACTACACTTCATCTCCCCGTAGTCTCCTCTTCCAATGGACTTGTTGATGATGGAATCGGCCACACCCTCCTTGTTTCATCTCCTCCAGTCATATTGTCCCTTCATATTGTCCCTGTTTAAGTATTTCAATCTCCATATGTTCCCCAAATGCTTCTGGAAGAAAATAAAATAAACGACCAAACAGTATCTTTTGCAAAACAACCCTTTCAAATTAAACATCAATATCCACTAAGAATATAAAAATGATATATAAATGATGCATGAATCACATAAACCTATTCCCCCCTTTGATTCATAAATCATACCCACATCACCCTAATATTGGTGAAAAAAAAATTGAAAAATGATCAAATAATCAAAAATGATATTTATCCATCAGTTCCACTTGTCCATCTTTATCCAGATCAGGAACAGTCAACACCGGCATCTGAGTGTTGTCTCCAGGCATCACTCTCCAACCTATCTCAATATCATAGCTTTCTCAAAGGTCAGTAACAAATTACAAACATCACACAGTGCTATCAAAGCTGCCATTAAAATGTAACCCATCACTGCCCCTACTGGCCTACCTGATTTTGCAACCAAGATTTCTCAGATCTCCCAAACGCATCCCTTATATTTTCAATGCATATATAACTATCTGGACTCAAAGTATACCTAATATTATCAATATGATCTTCCCAAATGTTACACCATACCATGGAAAAAGTCCCCCCTTCTCCCTTAGATTTATTCTTCAATGATAGGCTTGAAGACTATGACATGTAGCCATGTCACCCTTTTAACCCTAGATTTAGCTGTGTCCGGTGCTATCCCTCTTATAATGGTAGAAGCCTCATATGGAAGCTTCAACGTTGACATGTAACAAAATCCTGTCCATCCATAGGGTAAGAATATATACGCTTTATCACCACAAACCCTCCAAATATCTCTAAAATTCCCCATAGTCACATTGTCAGTCAAAAGCTAATCTTTTAACCATCAAAGTCCTGCTGTTCCTACTAACTGGTACATAAAAATTACATTATATTTGTCATCTCTAACCTTATGTTCATGCTTATCCAAAGTCATCCTATAATCATCACAATCTGATATTCCCATAAACATACCCCTTACCTCATATGTTTTATTAGAACAAAAACAATTTTTAGCCCTCAATGTTTCACCTCCAATGATTCAGAGTTCGCGGTTACCTGATTTTACTTTCCCATTTAACAATTCCCATAGGGTAATTCATTTACCCCAATACCACCTAACCCTAGGCTTAAACAAATGTTTTGACAACGACATTATTTTATCTGTCAATGACTGTTGCTGATACCACAGTCATGACAAAGCATAAGACTGACCCAAACCTGACAGAGGTCGCGCGACCGTCTCCAACATGTTTGGTGCTGGAATTCTCAACAGACATGGACCCTCAAGATTCCTCACTGATCTTACAGAATGAGTTAATCTATCTCTAATTTCCACAACAGAAGAACGAGCGGTACTGATCAGATACCTCTCCCTGTCTGTCATCAAAATCAAAGACCTCATCCTGCAGCTCCATGATGAATCTATATTCTCTATTTCAGATGAATCTATATTGACTCTACCACTATCTGCTCTCCTATTTTAACCCTATTCGTCTTGCTACCCCCTTTAATTTCAGAAAAGTTGTCGGTGTCATACTTCCTATATTCGCTATTGCCATCGTATCATTAATCCCTTCCAAAGTTACCATTAAAGTAGTTGACTTAGTTGATGTATTAACACTCTTCACTACCGATATCCTATGTGTATTATTCACTGTTGGAGTGACTACTGTAATCTACTTCTCCTGAACTCCCTCGGTGACTATGGAAGCTGAACAAATTTTAATGCTTGCACTAGATAAGTACACACATATTCTCCCTGATCTTTATCTGTAACATTACGCAAAATAATACCTCCCTTGACTAGGTGCAACAGCTTCTACTTCTGGTCCTGATAACAATACTTCTTCTCCCTAATTATCTCTCTATGTGGGAGGAACGTCACCATCCTAACCCTAATAACAGTCTTTTTCCCCCTATAATTGGTGCTGGACCCTTATAATCAAATGCGATATATTTATGACTTTAATAACTATCAATGTTGAAAGAGTTAAATTGCTTCTCACTGTTGTTTTAATAGACTGAAGTGTTAATGTCCTTAGTTACTTCTAGTTTTTCCCCAAAGAAAAGTTGTCTTTGCTTGTACTTCCATCTATCACCACTAGTGTCACTTTTTCCCACTCTCAGTCCTACCTCTAAACTTTCAAACTTTTGATTATAAAAAATACACCTATAATTACCTTGATCTTCCTACTCTAAAATGTCCTTCACCACTGTTCTCTCTCTTACTACTAACTTTGAAACTTAGCTTACTGTCTTAGAGTTCCTTCAACCTAGTTCTCCTAACTTATTTTAATCTAATCTTTTCCTCCTAACCTTTTAAAAACCTTTTCCACTGATTTATTCACAAAATCCCTTTACCACCAAATTTTTTGAATATGTGATTGGGAAAGTCTCCACCTGTTTTTGACTTTACACACAGACTTGGCAAAACGACTAAACACCCTTTTTAGCCTAGCCTGAAATCTCTTAGTGTAAGAATGTAACCCAGAATAAACAATGCATCCCTTTCCAATACTGCAATAACAGTATCTTCTAATATTAGTATCTTAAGAGTAATTAACTGTTTTACTACCTCAAATCCCTATCCTAATTAGTGAGATGTAACCTCTTTAGGCTGAACCCAGATACGTTTTTCCACTATTCACCATCACTTCTAATGGTCCTCTGGTTTTACTTCAATTGTTGGATATTTTCTCTTCTTCTCTAATCGATGCTCTCTTCTGACACCCCCCTTCCGGATCTTCTAGGCACTAACAGGTGATCTTCACTGGCTCCTTTATCTTCCTCTGTTGTTTCCTCCTGCCTTGTTGCATTAACAGGTAAAGTGACCAACCTGTCCATAATTATAACAATCTTCTGAAAGTTGCTGGAAGTGTAGCTGAAATCTTCCTCCTCCTTCTATTTCTTCTCGTCCTCTTCCTCTCCAATTCTGTGTCTGTCCAGAAACTGGCTGTGGATATGGAACATTTGGTACCCCCCTTGGCTGGTACAATTGCGTTTGATCTTGTTCAGTTGAAGCTGTAACAGTGATTGTTGATTTGGTTCACTCTGATTCTTCATAACCAACGCTTCTCTTTTCCTTCTTCTCCACCAGTTGTAAATTGTATTTGATTGAATTTTCTGAGAGTTTCTTCGTCCTGTTCTTTCTCGTTGTTGACATATCAGTATTCTGCAAAAGGTTATCTTCTAAGTTCTGTCCTCGAAATATCATCTTCTTACTACTGGCCTTTCCTTTGGCCTCACTGTATTATTCTTCTCCTTCAATTCTTGAGATCTTCATCCAGTCGTGTTACTTCTTCTAAATTATTCGCTTTATCCAGGCATGATAAGCATCGGTCTATATCTCCATTTCTTCTTTGCTCTTGTCATTGTAGGATAAAATCCTCTTGAACATAAAGCACCTTTAATCTCCAAATCTTCATCGCTTTCTTCATCTTTGCTTTCATCAGAGATCAAATCTCGTGTATCCTTCTTCTTTCCTCTCTTGCCAACTTCCTTCTGATCACAGAGTGACCTCTTCTCAATCACTCATCTTCATCATCCTCATCTCCTTCAAGTTCCATCCTCCTTAACCTCCCTCTTTTCTTCCAGACATCTCATTTTCTTCTGGATCTTGGAGTTTTGGATTCACCTTTATCGTTGTTTCTGCTTGTCCTCTATCTATTATTCGTTCATCTCCGTCTCTGATGCACCAATCACCCCCCTGGATGATCACTGGAAGCTGAGAATAAACATCCCTAAGCTCTACTTTTTAGCCTTATCTCTATAGCTTTGTTTATCTTATCGCTGGAATATTTTATCAATTTTTGTTTGAGAATGAAGGGCAACTTTTGTTTCACTTGCCGGATAACCTAGCAACACTTTAGTCAAAGGATTACTACTATTTCAACCGGTGTAATCACTTTCATAGTCCTGATATCTTTTGGCCCATTGTAATAACAGTCTGATATTGTGAACTATCTTATTTTAGCCTATATAGCCTATGTAGCCTATGGCTTCCCCACCTCTAATTCTTTTTTTATAAAAACCAATCAAACCATTTCTAATTAAAATAAAAAAATCAATTAAAAATTATGAATAATTAAAATCAATTCTTTATTTCCCTACCCTATCTTACCAATTTAGCAATTAGTGGCTCTCTCACCATAACACATCAGGAAATAAAATGCAAGTATTAAACTTCAGACTATAATCCTAAAAACAAAGCCCTCTACTCCTACAACACCAAATTCCCATAAACCCCCTTGCTCTTTAGGCACCTAATTATCTTAAATTTACAGAATAATGTCAGTCCTTGATTCCCAACACAACTGTAATTAAACCCCAGTGATGCACATAGCCTCCAAAATGCAATTTTTAATGAATCAGTTTGCCAAGCCTATGTGAAATGGTCATAACATCACATATCCTGTTAGGGAAAGATTTTGTAACCTAGCCTGATATCTGATCCTCTGCCTGCGTCACACCTTGTCACGTCACACACACGTCAGCCCCTTCTCTCTCTCTCGCCTCGTTCCATGTTCCTCTCATATTTCAAAATAAACATAGAAACAGACAAGATTTCAGCAGTTAATGCAATCACTGAGTATTTCCAACCATTCAATATTCGTTCGTTCTACATTATTCACTCTAAGACTAAACTCAGAACTAAATAGATCGCTCAAAAACATTTTTATTTTATTTTAATCCGTCATTTAATTCAATTCATTATAATCCGTCATCATATATCTAATTTATAAATTCAACAGGTCCCAAAACAAGTTTCATCTTTACCCAACCGCCGTTTAAACTAGAAGATTCGTGTTAAAATCTCTTTGTGCCTATTTGTTCCCTCGTCTGTGTCTATTTCTCTGTCTCCCCCTGCAGCACGCAGCAGAAATATTACCCATTAGCAAAAACGTGTTGTAGTCCTAGTGCCATAAAACAAAACGTGTCCCAACCTAGTGCCATCAACTTCAACTCCCACGTTTGGTACTGTAGTGTCGCAAAATTAAACGCATGCGCATACCCGTTCCTCAATACAATTTCACCGTGGACGGGCGATTTTCTCCTCCCTCCTAGTCAAACAGAATAACAGTCCAGCTGTACCTCCCGTTTCCCCCTCATAGTCAAACCACATTTAACAGCGCTTACAAAACATATAACCTGACTTACACACAGAGACAAATTTAAGAGACTTTAATCCATCGCAATGGGGTCTCTAAGGATATCCGTTAGCATGTAGCACGCAACACAATTAGCATTTAGCATTAGCCTTAGGTACACTGTGACACAAAACACATTTAGCATTAGCCTTAGCCTTAGGTACACTGTGACACAAAACACATTTAGCATTTAGCATTAGCCTTAGCCTTAGGTACACTGTGACACAAAACACATTTAGCATTTAGCATTAGCCTTAGCCTTAGCCGCTATGTACCACATGAACACAACCCAGCATTTAGCATTAGCATTTAGCTAACTGCGGCCTACTACGCCAATAAATATCCTGCATTGTGCCCAAATCATTATCCATCATAATCCATATCTCCGCCTAACTTTATGCTGCCTTGAATGATGAATATCATATCGAGAGGTTACCCCCAGCCTATCTCCCGTCGGCTTATAGGAGGAGTATAACATAAATACAATCGTTCAATTCATGGTTCTGTGACACTCTGGCTCCATGGACTTTATTATTGAGCCAGGGTTGTTATTTTTCACTTGGGTGTATTTCTATGTTTGGTTGGAGTAGCTTGTTAGTCATATGACTCCCAATCGGAGGTAACGAGTGTCAGCTGTCGGCTCGTTATCTCTGATTGGGAGCCATATTTATACTGTGTGTTTTCACTGTGTGTTTGTGGGTTTTTGTTCCATGTTTCTGTCAGTGTCACAGAGGACTTCACTATCGTCATTTGTTGTTTTTTCGTGGTTGCTTTATTTAAATAAAAGTCATCATGTTCACTCCACGCGCTGCGCTTTGGTCTACTCATTCGTCAGACGATCGTGACAGAAAAACCCACCATCGAAGGACCAAGCAGCGTGTCCAGGAGCAAGACAGCTGGACATGGGAGGAAGCGCCTGGTAAGGAGATCGAGAGGCTGGCGATGGCCCAGGTGGGCAAATCGTGGTCCTGGGAGGACATGCTCGGGGGCAAGGGACCTTGGGGGAGGATCAAGGCCCTGGCGAGAGAGGAGCAACGGCGTCAGCAGGTCCATCGTTGGAAGGACGAGAGGCAACCCCAAAAAATTTTTGGGGGGGGGCACATGGCTTGGGCGGCTGGGCAGCAGGAGGCTGCCACAGGGAGACGTGGAGAGAAGGCTATCGGATTACGGGAGCCATTGGCGAGTAGAGGAAGGGAAGTTGTTGTGGCACGGCGTGAGAGACTGAAGTGTGTTACCAGTCCGGTCCGGCCCGTTCCTGATCCCCAGTTAAGGCCAGTGGTGTGTGTTCCCGGTACGGACCGGCCTGTTCCTACTCCACGCACCAGGTCCACGATGTGCGTCGCCAGCCCGGCCCGGCCTGTTCCGGCCACTCGCACCAGGGATACGGTGCGCGTCGCCAGCCCAGCCCGGCCTGTTCCTGCTCCACGCACCAGGGATATGGTGCGCTTCGCCAGCCCGGCCCGGCCTGTTGCGGCCACTCGCACCAGGGATACGGTGCGCGTCGCCAGCCCAGCCCGGCCTGTTCCTGCTCCACGCACCAGGGATATGGTGCGCTTCGCCAGCCCGGTCCGGCCTGTTCCGGCCACTCGCACCAGGGATACGGTGCGCGTCGCCAGCCCAGCCCGGCCTGTTCCTGCTCCACGCACCAGGGATACGGTGCGCGTCGCCAGTCCAGCCCGGCCGGTTCCTGCTCTACGCACTACGCCTGTGGTGTGCGTCACCAGCCCAGCCCGGCCTGTTCCTGCTCCACGCACGAAGCCTACGGGGTGCGTCGCCAGCCCAGCCCGGCCGGTTCCTGCTCCACGCACTAGCCCTGAGATGCGTGTCCTCAGTCCGGGACCACCAGTTCCGGCACCACGTACTAGGCCTTATGTGCGTCCTCAGGGTCCAGCATGCCCTGTTCCTTCTCCCCGCACTAGCCCTGAGATGCGTGTCCTCAGCCTGGGACCACCAGTTCCGGCACCACGCATCAGGCCTACGGTGCGTCTCAGACGGCCAGAGTCTGCCGTCTGCCCAACGGGGCCTGAACTGCCCGTCTGCCCAACGGCGCCTGAACTGCCCGTCTGCCCAACGGCGCCTGAACTGCCCGTCTGCCCAACGGGCGCCTGAACTGCCCGTCTGCCCGACGGCGCTTGAACTACCCGTCTGCCCAACGGCGCTAAAGCCGCCCGTCTGTACTGAGCCTGCAAAGCCGCCCGTCTGCCATGAGCCTTCAGAGCCGTCCGCCAGATCGGAGCCGCTAGAGCCTTCCGCCAGACAGGAGCCGCTGGAGCCTTCCGCCAGACGGGAGCCAGAGCCGTCCGCCAGACAGGATCAGCCAGAGCCGTCCGCCAGACAGGATCAGCCAGAGCCGTCCGCCAGACAGGATCAGCCAGAGCCTTCCGCCAGACAGGATCAGCCAGAGTCTTCCGCCAGCCATGAGCAGCCAGATCCGTCAGCCAGCCATGAGCAGCCAGATCTGTCAGCCAGCCATGAGCAGCCAGATCCGTCAGCCAGCCATGAGCAGCCAGATCCGTCAGCCAGCCATGAGCAGCCAGATCCTTCAGCCAGCCATGAGCAGCCAGATCCGTCAGCCAGCCATGAGCAGCCAGATCCGTCAGCCAGCCATGAGCCGTCCCAGCCAGGATCCGCCAGAGCCGTCCAGCCAGGATCCGCCATTTAGTCCGGTACTGCCCCTTAGCCCGGTGCTGTCCCTTATCCTGGTGCTGCCCCTTATCCTGGTGCTGTCCCTTATCCTGGTGCTGCCCCTTAGTCCGGTGCGGCCCCTTAGTCCGGTGCTGCCCCTTAGTCCGGTGCTGCCCCTTAGTCCGGTGCTGCCCCTTAGTCCGGTGCTGCCTCTTAGTCCGGTGCTGCCCCTTAATCCAGTGGGGTTAAATGGGAGGGTGGTCATTTGGAGGAGGCTACGTAAGCAGGTAGTGACTATGGTGGGGTGGGGACCACGACCAGTGCCAGAGCCGCCACCATGGACAGACGCCCACCCAGACCCTCCCCTAGACTGTATGCTGGTGCGCCCGGAGTTCACACCTTTAGGGGGGGGTACTGTGACACTCTGGCTCCATGGACTTTATTATTGAGCCAGGGTTGTTATTTTTCACTTGGGTGTATTTCTATGTTTGGTTGGAGTAGCTTGTTAGTCATATGACTCCCAATCGGAGGTAACGAGTGTCAGCTGTCGGCTCGTTATCTCTGATTGGGAGCCATATTTATACTGTGTGTTTTCACTGTGTGTTTGTGGGTTTTTGTTCCATGTTTCTGTCAGTGTCACAGAGGACTTCACTATCGTCATTTGTTGTTTTTTCGTGGTTGCTTTATTTAAATAAAAGTCATCATGTTCACTCCACGCGCTGCGCTTTGGTCTACTCATTCGTCAGACGATCGTGACAGGTTCCCAGAACCAACCTGACCAAGTCTAACACTTCGCACAGGATTTGTAGCCCACTCCTGCGAGTCGCCCCCCCTGGGGGTCTTTCCAGATTCACAATGCTCTAAATATGTATACGTATATCTTCCTTTATTCACTACCAATCCATTGTTCTAGATTATTTACCGTTTACCCATCAACCCAATTTAGAAATTTTTCAGACTCCTAGTCAACAGCGATAACGCCACCAGAGGCACGGTCGTAATGGTACATTCCTCCAGTGTACACAAGCAGTAACAAAACTAACAACTTAGCTGTGTTTGGTCGGGTCATGACTCCAGACCGAAGTTAGCTTGAGTTAGCTTGGCGGCTCCAAATGCAGCAGAGGAGGATTGCAGCCCCTCCTGGCAAGCTCGCCATTTGTCGTATCGAGTGAGTGGTGGCAATTATTGCTGATGAACAAAAGGAGTCTGCTCATACTGAACGTTGATCATAAGGTTTATTCAGATCACAAGCTTCAGCATGAGTGACAGGTGACATGACACCCGGAGAGTGACGCCTCAGAATGGCTGCTCGTTCTGCCCTCTCCTTCGTTTTCCCCCCTATTTATAAACAATGATGCCCCCTCTTCTGGCCAATCACCAGTCTCCCCTGTCTACAACACACTTCCTGTCTGTTTGTATGTGGCGTTACACCTAAAACATTCCCTCTTGATACTAACATAAACAACATTCCATTTCTTCATGAAAAACATTTAACAAAGACATAATCTTTAATACACTACAATATCATCTATAGGACTGGTGGAGTTATGCCGCACATGCAGCTAACAAAAACATATGGAAATGTCTGCTCTACCCAAAATTACAAACAAATAATTGCAGCCTTACCGCAAAAATGGAAGAGGAAAGTGGAAGGGGGAGAAGGTAAGGAACTTGTCTGTTGGCCTTGCATTAATGAACATAATTGGATAAGGAAAACTGTGATAAATAAAAAAGTATATCAGTTTCATTTAAGGACCAAAGGATTGACAGCCGTCCAATATAGATTGCAAAATAGTTGGGAAGAGCATTTTGACGTACCGATCCCATGGCATAGTGTTTATGAACTGATATGCAAAACGACACCGGATTCAAAACTTAGAATCCTTCAATTTAAATTATTATATAAAATTCTTGCTACCAATAGAATGTTATTTATATGGGGGATACAATCTTCCCAGCTCTGCAGATTTTGCTGCGAAGAGACAGAATCATTAGATCATTTGGTTTGGTACTGTCCATTTGTAGCTTGTTTTTGGACACTGGTCCAGGAATGGCTAAAGGATTGCAATATTTACATGGAGCTAACCTTTCAGATAGCATTACTGGGTGATCTTAAAAGTCATAGTCAATCGATCAATAACATAATAATACTTTTAGCAAAAATGTTTATTTTCAATTCACAATCTGTAGAAACAATGAGAATAGAAAGGTTCAGAACTTTTGAAAGACATCAAAGTACAGTTGAAATATATATGGCAAATAGAAGTCCTATGTGGATGGTGTTAAAAGATAGATGGGAGGTGTTGAATGGAATTGAAGGATGGGACTAATAACAACTAACAACAAATAATAACAAGATAACTAATAATGTAAGCATACTGTGTCCATAATAAGTATATAGGTTGTAGGTTGGGAGGTTTTGTGAAAGAGCACAGTTAGAAAGATATGGCATATAGAAGCAAACCGGATGGACATCATGAAAATGATTGGAGGTTGAGAGTAGAAGAAGTTCAGGAGAAAAAACAAACAGGTAGCTTAGTGGTTAAGAGCCTTGTGCCAGTAACCGAAAAGTTGCTGGTTCTAATCCCCGAGCGGACTAGGTGAAAAATCTGTCAATGTGCCCTTGAGCAAGGCACTTAACCCTAATTGCTCATGTAAGTCGCTCTGGATAAGAGCGTCTGCTAAATGACTAAAATGTAAATAATTATTGTAAAATTGACTGTGACCATAAAATGTAGACAGTAAGTATAAGAATGAAGTAGAGGCCTAAGCATTGTTGTTCACTAGTTTACTCCAAGTAGGGAAAGGGTGGCGGGGTTGGAAAGTAATAAAGGGGAATAAGTATGTGTGTGTGTATATATGTGTATATATATATATACAGTGAGGGAAAAAAGTATTTGATCCCCTGCTGATTTTGTACGTTTGCCCACTGACAAAGAAATGATTAGTCTATAATTTTAATGGTAGGTTTATTTGAACAGTGAGAGACAGAATAACAACAACAAAAATCCAGAAAAACGCATGTCAAAAATGTTATGAATAGATTTGCATTTTATTGAGGGAAATAAGTATTTGACCCCTCTGCAAAACATGACTTAGTACTTGGTGGCAAAACCCTTGTTGGCAATCACAGAGGTCAGTCGTTTCTTGTAGTTGGCCACCAGGTTTGCACACATCTCAGGAGGGATTTTGTCCCACTCCTCTTTGCAGATCTTCTCCAAGTCGTTAAGGTTTCGAGCCTGACGTTTGGCAACTCGAACCTTCAGCTCCCTCCACAGATTTTCTATGGGATTAAGGTCTGGAGACTGGCTAGGCCACTCCAGGACCTTAATGTGCTACTTCTTGAGCCACTCCTTTGTTGCCTTGGCCGTGTGTTTTGGGTCATTGTCATGCTGGAATACCCATCCACGATCCATTTCAATGCCCTGGCTGAGGGAAGGAGGTTCTCACCCAAGATTTGACAGTACATGGCCCCGTCCATCGTCCCTTTGATGCGGTGAAGTTGTCCTGTCCCCTTAGCAGAAAAACACCCCCAAAGCATAATATTTCCACCTCCATGTTTGACGGTGGGGATGGTGTTCTTGGGGCCATAGGCAGCATTCCTCCTCCTCCAAACACGGCGAGTTGAGTTGATGCCAAAGAGCTCAATTTTTGTCTCATCTGACCACAACACTTTCACCCAGTTCTCCTCTGAATCATTCAGATGTTCATTGGCAAACTTCAGACAGGCATGTATATGTTCTTTCTTGAGCAGGGGGACCTTGCGGGCGCTGCATGATTTCTGTCCTTCACGGCATGGTGTGTAATCAATTGTTTTGTTGGTGACTATGGTCCCAGCTGCCTTGAGATCATTGACAAGATCCTCCCGTGTAGTTCTGATTCCTCACCGTTCTCATGATCATTGCAACTCCACGAGATGAGATCTTGCATGGAGCCCCAGGCCGAGGGAGATTGACAGTTCTTTTGTGTTTCTTCCATTTGCGAATAATCGCACCAACTGTTGTCACCTTCTCACCAAGCTGCTTGGCGATGGTCTTGTAGCCCATTCCAGCCTTGTGTAGGTCTACAATCTTGTACCTGACATCCTTGGAGAGCTCTTTGGTCTCGGCCATGGTGGAGAATTTGGAATCTGATTGATTGATTGCTTCTGTGGACAGGTGTCTTTTATACAGGCAACAAACTGAGATTAGGAGCACTCCCTTTAAGAGTGTTCTCCTAATCTCAGCTCGTTACCTGTATAAAAGACACCTGGGAGCCAGAAATCTTTCTGATTGAGAGGGGGTCAAATACTTATTTCCCTCATTAAAATGCAAATCAATTTATAAAATTTTTGACATGCGTTTTTCAGGATTTCTTTGTTGTTATTCTGTCTCTCACTGTTCAAATAAACCTACCATTATAATTATAGACTGATCATTTCTTTGTCAGTGGGCAAACGTACAAAATCAGCAGGGGATCAAATACTTTTTTCCCTCACTGTATATATATATATATATATATAAAACATGGGGGATTGGAAGTGATGCAGACAATTACATTGATGGATGTTACAATCTACAATATTAAGCAGATCTACCCCCCCCCCAAAAAAAAATATAAATAAATAAATAAATCCTCCCC
>NW_025539341.1:0-13496 GCF_020615455.1 Coregonus clupeaformis
GCTAGAGTTTTTTCCCAAGTACATGACCTAGACCAGGAAAAATGTTAGGCAGCCCACAGCTAGACACCCAGCTAACAAAAAAGTTCCAGAACATTAGAGAAGCGTTCCCTTAAGAATCTCATTTCATTACTAACGTTTTCATAGGAATGTTCCGGTATTAGCAAGGACTGTTTCCAAGAACCATTCCCTTACGTGTCGAACCTAATATTTAGGAAGGTATTCCTAATATTTGGTATAATTTCAGAGCCTGTTCAGGTGGGATGGATCTTTTGTCCCGCATCATGACGTCTCTAGCCTCGTTTATACCTGGCCGACGTGCGTGGGTCCTGTAAAACTGATTTTGTCCATATTCTGATTGTACCCACATTTTCAGACATGCATCATGCATGCATGGTACTAAAATGTTTATCTTATCTGTCCACTGTGTCCACATTGAGACCAGATGTCCTAGTCTATCCTGGGCTCTATTTTAACAAACCTAGTAATAGTAAATAGTAAATGTGGTCCTCTGTAGCTCAGCTGTGGCAGACCGCACGGCGCTTGTAATCGCCAAGGTAGTGGGTTCGATCCCAGGACCACCCATATCCAAAGTCCCTTTGGATAAAGGTCGCAATGGCAGAGATATATATGATGAGATGAATGAGGTGGTATATTACAGCTATAGCTCTGGGGGTGTATCTGGAATATTTTTGTTCTTTCGCAATGGGCATTATGGGAAAGATACATGTGTCCGAAAGGGCTAGGTTTTGATTAATAAACCACAATAGTAGGTGTTGTTATAAGGGGCTTGATTCTTCACTGGTCAATCAGGAACATGCTCAATATACTGGTAAGTCTATCTCATATTTGCTAAATATTTTGAAAATGTTTGCAGTCCACATTGTTGTTCTAGGTAATTGCATTGCTTCAATATGGAAATATATTGTTAAACATAGCATCTGACGATATGCCTTCTGTGAAATGCATCATGAGCCATGGGTCAAACTTTGCCAATAAGCAAAAGATAAGACCCTAAAAATACAGGAATAATTATAATACAATTCTAATAAAATGAAAGCAACTTGTAGGTGAATGAAATAATTAAATGGCTACACCAGACCAAAAGTATATGGTACACCTCCTGCGTCGAACATTTCATTCTAAAAATCATGGCCATTAATATGGAGTTGGTCCCCCTTTTGCGTACATAACAACCTCCACTCCTTTGGGAAGTCTTTCAAGTAGATGTTGGAACATTTGCTGCATGGGAGTTGCTTCCATTCAGCCACACAAGAGCATTAGTGAGGTCAGGCACTGATGTTGGGTGATTGAGGCCTGGGGTTGAGGTCAGGGATCTGTGCAGAGCCAATCGGTTATTCCACACCGATATCGACAAACCATTTTCTGTATGGATCTCACTTTGTGCACGGGGGCATTGTCATGCTGAAACAAGAAAGGGCCTTCCCCAAACTGTTGCCACAAAGTTGGAAACACAGAATCATCTAGAATGTCATTGTATGCTGTAGGCAATTAAGGATTTCCCTTTACTGGAACTAAGGGCCCTAGCCTGAACCGAAAACAGCCCCAGACCATTATTCCTCCTCCACCAAACTTTACAGTTGACACTATGCATTGGGGCAGGTAGCGTGTCTCCTGGCATCCGCCAAACCAAGATTGTCGGACTGCCAGATGGTGAGAACGCATTTCCACTGCTCCAGAGTCCAATGGCGTGGTGAGCTTTACACCACCAGCAGAGCACTTGGCATTGCGCAGAATCTTAGGCTTGTGTGCGGCTGCTCGCCCAGAAACCCATTTCATGAAGCTCCCGACGAACGGTTCTTGTGCTGACGGTTGCTTCCAGAGGCAGTTTGGAACTCTGTAGTGAGTGTTGTAACCGAGACAGACGATTTTTTGCCGCTACGGCGCTTCAGCACTCAGCTGTCCCCTTCTGTGAGCTTTTGTGGCCTACCACTTGGCTCAAGCCATTGTTGCTCCTAGACGTTTCCACTTTTTACAATAATAGCACTTACAGGTTGACCTGGCAGCTCTAGCAGGGCAGAAATTTGATGAACTGACATGTTGGAAAGGTGGCATCCCTATGGCCGGTGCCACGTTGAAAGTCACTGAGCTCTTCAGTAAGGCCATTCTATTGCCATTCCTCCTATTCCACTCCAGCCATTACCACAAGCCCGTTCTCCCATCAAGGTGCCACCAACCTCCTGTGGTACAGTTAGGTAACAGGCATCATAATTGCTCCCGTGGGCATATAACATTAAGACAACGTAGACTATGGAGGGTTTTACGCACATCCAAACACTTCACAGGTCTGAAAAAGAGCCAATATAAAGAGAAAGGGGAATGATCAATTATAATATATTATAAAAAATAAAGCGAATTGGATGGGGAAATTGTGAAAAATACACCAAACTCTTTTTGAATCTTCAACATAGAAATGCTACCAAAAAGAATTCACAGAAACTTGTTACAAATTGATGGAGTCATCCATTATTCACCTAATTAGATTTTGAAAGAGGAAGCAAAGTATTTTAAGCATAAGTGTTCTCTTTTCAGTCTCTCCCATTTCCACTAACTGATGTTAACTGTTAGGATTTCTTTCCTAATAATAGGGTGAAATTAGCTTGCATGATTTGTATTTTTAAAGCCAGCTGTACAGAAACACTTGTGTGAAGGCAAAGTATAGCCTTTAGGCCAGGTGAAATCTCCAGGGCTGGATGGCATACCAGTTGAGGTAGATGAAACCTTTTATAATCTACTCAAAGATCCATTATTAGCATGTTTTAACCACTCTTATAAAAATGGTCAACTATCAGGTACTCAGCAAAGTCTGATTTTCTATTACTGAAACAGGAACCAGGTGGTAAGTATAAAGATCCAGTCTAAAAAACCGATAACTGGAGGCCCCTTACAGTTCAGTGCTGTGATGCAAAAATCCAAGCAAAATGCATAGCGCATATAATTGAAAAAGGTGTTGTCGGATATTATTCATCCTGATTAGACAGGGTTTTTAAAATGGGACGATACATTGGAGATAATATAAGACAATTACTTGGAAACAATAGAACACTATGAAAAATCTAGGGAAACCAGGTCTGGTATTCATAGCAGATTTTGAAAAGGCTTTTGATAAAGTACGACTAGAATTTATATATATAAATGCCTGGACTATTTTAATTTTGGAGAATCTTTTTTGCAATGGGTTAAAGTTATGTATAGTAACTTAGGTGTAAAATAGTAAATAATGGCTACTTCTCAGAAAGTATTAAACTGTCAAAAGGAGTAAAAACAAGGTTGTCCACTGTCTGCATATCTATTTATTATGGCCATCAAAATGTTAGCTATTAAAATCAGCTACATAATAATATAGAGGGGCTAGAAATCCAGGGCTTAAAAACAAAGGTGTAATTCTACCATGTATGTAAAATGTGTGTAGAAATACATGTAACAACAAAATAAAAAGTTGTAAAAACAACGTTTATTTTGGTCCTCCAAAGATGGATGGGCCCCCCAAAAAAATTATAATACAAAAAAAAAGAGAAAGGGGTATTGTCCACTCACCATTATAGTGCACACAAATATATATATCGATAGATTACCATCACCATTGATATGTTCAGTAGTTACTTTGCCACGTGAAAGGTAAACAAACAAACAGGCAAATCGCCTACAAGCGGATTCAGAATCATGGACAGCGATCGGAATTCTCTCGATTTGACAGTTAGATCCAACAGAGGAAAGTGGAAGATGCATTTTTTGACAAAATTATAAACGAAAAACAATAAGTATTTTAAATAACTTAATGATCCTAAACTGGCTTCCTACAGTCACTGACACCCTTCATGCAATGGGCATCACACAAATGAGTCCAAACTTTTCACAGAAGCTGGACAAAAATTCGGTTGTCTGTTTTGCTGGCTATAATATTTTCATTAAACATTGGTGATGTACTGATAAGGCTACTGTGTGCGCCTCCGCTGGTTAAATCAATGCCATAACCAAATGTGTTACCGCTAAGACCAGCTTTTGGTCTGTCTTAAATACACCCAGTTGTGCTTAATGAAATTGGAATATTGGCACACATTTTTTAGGACACACCAAAAATATTTCCACCCTCCCACTTCAGCGCCAAGCGAGCAGATGTTAGACAGGTAAATTACCAACCCTGGCGCAAAGGTTGGAAAACAGCAGAACGCTGGCTTTTACAAGTCGAAATTGCCAAAGAGCGGGTGTGTTTGACACTAGTGCCACCTTAACAGCAGTCTAAAATAATGCCCCTGTATGCAAATTTTTGACAGATCTTTAGAAATAATATTTATTTATTTTCATTTACATTTTGATGCCATAAGTCAATGGTGCCACCTGTCAATAATTTAGAGGGCGGGATAATGCTGATTTTAAAAGGTTTCACTGTCCAGATCTGTCTACACTTGTAAGATATCCAGACACAATGTGGATCTGACTACCTCCGGGGGTGGGCAGGAAGATCTGATCACAATCAGATCACAATGTGTCTTTTGATTGTCTACACCTGTCAAAAAATGTGAGCACAACCAGAATGTGGACAAAATCAGGACAAAGGATGCCTGTTAGAACCAGGTATAAACAGGGCTACAATGTGATCTGATTATAATAGACCATTGACTGTTCATCCTGTTAATGGGGTGGGCTCTAGACCATCCTATCAGCCAATTAGAGCTGTGTATGTAAATATCTTCACATTTGTTTCCTAATGCCAACATTATCAGACTGAGCATTTCAAGGGCCAAAGGATGATTCAAAATATATGTTGGAGTTATTTTCATTAAATAAACACACACAGTGATTTATTAGGCAAATAGTGATGATTTAAAGACTGCATGCGGGCTTTAAACATCCTGTGTTGTGTTCTTATTCTTTTATGAGGTACTGCCAATGTCTACCAATGGCATGCCCATCTTTTTGTGAGAAATTACGCTGGTCACTAAAAACATTTATACAGTATTTTTAAAGTATAAATAGTGCTCACTTTAGATTAGGGACTCCAAAAAGACTTAACTAATGATTAATAAATGGTGAACACAGAATTTATAAATTCCTTAAAAATGCCTTATAAATGGTTTATTACGGACCCTTATAATGAAGTGTTACCTACAGTTTTTTTGTAATCAGATTACATGTAAAATAGTTTTTCTGGAGTGTACTTTTAACAGTGCGGTGAGATTTACTTTGAAGTGCATTTCAAGAAGACGATGGAGAGATGCTGAGCTATAGTAGAACTGATAAATACACTTACATTTTACATTTTAGTCATTTAGCAGACGCTCTTATCCAGAGCGACTTACAGTTAGTGAGTGCATACATTTTTACATACTGGTCCCCCGTGGAATCGAACCCACAACCCTGCCGTTGCAAGTGCCATGCTCTACCAACTGAGCTACATGGGACTAAAACTGATAATCTATGAGAGGTTGTGGAAATGTGGTCATAATTTATGCTCAAGGGTTAATCTTACAGATTCCCATCTTTCAATAAGAAACTGATTTTAATTAGATCAGTTAGGGGTGTTGTAAATGTTGCCAAATAATGACATGAACATATATCGCTAAGAATGTGAGACTCCCTGAGTGGGTCTCAAGCCCAGGTCAATAGCACCAATGACAAACGCCCTAAAACTGTCACGAGTTACAAAGCCAGAACCCAGAAGCAGACCAGGACAAGGTAAGTTGAAACGAAGGTGAGTGTTTATTTACAAATTCAAGAGTGATGCTGAATAATCCAGGGAACAGAGCGGGCGGCGTTGATTAGTTGTTGGGGGTGCAGTGGTTGATCCGATCATGGCTCGGCAGCCGCCGACCACCAGGCAGAGGTTGGATGAAGGTTCCGGACGAGTGATGTTCATGGCTACCGATCCGGCAGGGGAATGGATGTTAGGCCAGAGCCTAAGAAGGGTGATGATCAGGACCAGGTGTGCAGATTGCTGATGGGATGCAGGTGCGGAAATCAAGAGAGCTCCCGAGCGTTCCAGAACCCTCGGGAAACTGGAGATCACGAGCAGAAAAACTAGTCCACAGACAGGACCCGACTCAGACTGCCGGGATCGTTACAGATTTACCCCCCCTCCGACGAACGCCACCGGGCGGACTCCCGGAGCGCCAGGATGGAGGCGGTAGAAGTCACCAGGATGAGGTCAGCATCTAGGATCTGTCGCCGCGGAATCCAACTCCTCTCTTCAGGACCATACCCCTCCCAGTCCACGAGATACTGGAAACCCCGGCCCCGCCGTCTGGAATCCATGATCGTCGCACCGTGTAGGCAGGACCACCTCCGATCATCCGAGAGAGGAGGAGGAGGAGGCGGAGGAGGCAACAGAGGACTGAGGAAAACAGGCTTGAGGCAGGAGACATGAAAGGTGGGATGGACTCTGAGCGTCCTCGGGAGTTTGAGTCGAACTGCCACCGGATTGATCACCTTCTCCACCACAAACGGACCAATGAACTTCGGTAACAACTTCCTAGACTCAGTCCGTAAAGGAAGATCCCGTGTGGCCAACCAGACCCTATCTCCGATGGTGTAGGTGGGAGCGGGGATCCGGCGACGAGCTCGCCTGGAGCTGATACCGGTCCGAACTCTAAGGAGTGCCTTTCTGGCCCGATGCCAGGTCCGGTGGCAACGGCGAATATGGAGCCTGAACAGAAGGCACTGAGAGCTCCTTCTCCTGAGAAGGGAACAAGGGAGGTTGGCAGCCATACAGGCACTGGAAGGGAGACATCCCAGTGGCAGATGTAGGGAGAGTATTGTGGGCATACTCAACCCAAGGCAACTGAGAGAGACCCAGGAGGTGGGGTTGGAAGAGGCCAGGCAGCGTAGCGTGGATTCCATCTTCTGGTTGGCTCTCTCCGCCTGACCAGTAGATTGGGGGGTGAAAACCAGATGTGAGACTGACTGTAGCTCCAATGGCCAAACAGAAGGACTTCCAGACAGCAGAGGTAAACTGAGGGCCACGGTCGGAAACGATATCACTGGGCAACCCGTGGACCCTGAAAACCTCCCTTAACCAGGATCTCGGACGTCTCGAGGCAGAGGGAAGCTTGGCAATTGGCACAAAGTGGGCGAACTTACTGAATCTGTCCACGATAGTCAGAACGACCGTGTTCCCCTCAGAAGCGGGCAACCCAGTGACAAAGTCCAGGGGCCAGATGCGACCATGGTCGCCGGGGAATAGGAAGGGGGGTGAAGTAGTCCAGAGCTGGGCCGATTGGTACTCTTATTCTGCGCACACACTGGACAGGCAGCAACATAATCCCGAGTATCCTCGGCCATGGCAGGCCACCAAAAACGTCTGCGGAAGAAACGCACATCGTCCGAGCCACGCCAGGGTGACAAGCCATCTTGCTGGCGTGGGACCATTTGAGGACCGCAGACGAACCGACTCAGGCACAAACAACCCGACCCGGGTGGACCGTTACGAGGACCGGGCTGCGTCCGAAGAGCCGCCATCACCTCCTCCTCAATCTTCCACCTAACAGCTCCCACGACGCAGTTCCGGGGGAGAATTGTCTCGGTCTTGGACCCACTCTCCTCCGTCTTGGAGAACATCCGAGACAAGGCGTCCGCCTTGCCGTTCTTAGATCCAGGTCGGAACGTCAGGGAAAAAATTGAATCGTCCGAAAAACAACGACCACCTGGCCTGACGGGAGTTGAGACGTCTAGCCGATTGCACGTAACGCAAGATTCTTGTGGTCAGTCCAGACAATAAACGGCTGCTCCGCCCCCTCCAACCAGTGGCGCCACTCCTCCAAGGCAAGTTTCACCGCGAGAAGCTCCCGGTTACCCACATCGTAATTCCTCTCCGCAGGCGAAAAGGCGAGCGAGTAGTAGGCGAGGGATGGAGTTTACTGTCCGTGGAGCATCGCTGCGACAGGATGGCGCCAACTCCCACATCAGACGCGTCCACTTCAACGACGAACTGACGGGCCGTGTCCGGTTGAGAGAGAATCGGTGCGTTGGTGAATCGCCTCTTCAAATCCAGAAACGCTCGATCCGCCTCCCGATTCCACTTGAAGCTCCTGATACTGGAAGTCAAGGCCGTTAACGGAGCGGCCACACGGCTGTAATCCCGGATGAATCTGCGGTAGAAATTGCGCAAACCCCAAAAATCTCTGGAGCTGCAATCTCGCACCGGGCTGGGCCCATTCCAGAACCGCTCTAACCTTCTCCTGGTCCATCCTAATCTCTCCCTGGAGATGATGTACCCGAGAAAAGGATGTCGTGTGGGCGTGAAACTCGCACTTCTCGGCCTTCACGAACAGGCGATTCTCCAACAATCGCTGCAGAACCTGCCGGACATGCTGGACGTGGTCGGAAGGTTCCTTCGAGAAGATCAGAATGTCATCCAGGTAAACAAACACAAAGAGACCGATCATATCTCTCAGGACGTCGTTCACCATACTCTGGAATACCGCTGGAGCATTGGTCAGTCCAAACGGCATCACCTGATACTCGAAGTGACCCATCGGTGTATTGAAACCCGTCAACCACTCGTCTCCTCTCTGATCCGGGACCATGTGATACGCATTGCGTAGGTCTAGCTTGGTGAACACCGTAGCACCCTGTAAGGAGTCGAAGGCAGAACTCATCAAGGGCAGGGGATACTTGTTCTTGACCGTGATGTCATTCAACCCCCCGATAATCAATACACGGTCGAAGAGAGCCATCCTTCTTACCCACAAAGAAGAATCCTGCCCCAGGGGTGATGACGAGGGACGAACGAGACCAGCAGCTAGGGACTCCTTGATGTAAGTCTCCAAAGCCTCACGTTCAGGGCGGGAGATACTGTATAACCTTCCCTTGGGGTAGACAGCTCCAGGGAACAGGTTGATGGCACAATCATATGGTCGGTGGGGAGGGAGTGACAGAGCCTTCTGCTTACTGAACACTTCCCCCAAATCGTGATATGTCTCGGGAACCAGGGACAAATCTGGGGTTTAGCCTCAATCACCTGACTGGGAACCGAATGGGGACAGGCAGTCTTGAGACAGTTAGCATGACAATCAAGGCTCCAACTCGTTACCTTGCCCGTCACCCAATCGAACGGGATTGTGTTCCTTCAGCCAGGGGTATCCAAGGACAAGAGGAACATGGGAAGACGGCAGAATGAAGAATGAAATCATCTCGAATGATTCCCCCGACAACAGCATCTTAACGGTTCAGTCCTCATCGTGATACGTGCCAGACTACTGCCGTTCAGAGTGGTCGCTTCAATGGCTTCCGCAATTGCTCCTTGGAAAGCCCCAGCTGTTCCACCAACTTCGGCATCAAGAAAGCTTCCATCGGCACCTGAATCGATAAAGCGTTAATCGCTAAGCTCTGATTCCTGTTCACAAGGGTAGCCGGGAAACGGGGTCTGACAGAGGTACTGAGAGGTTGAAACTGGCTCGCTAAAAAGTCCTCCCAACTTTAGCGAGCCGGGCAGTTTGACGACCGCCGGGAACAAGTGGAGATGTAATGTCCCGAGCTACCACAGTAGAGGCAGCAGTTGGTCTTACGTCTATGTTGACGCTCCTCCTTGGTTAACCCGTGCCGCCCCACTTGCATGGGTTCAGAATCGGGAGACAGGACCTCTCCACTAATCCTGTGTGGTGGACGATGATCGACGTATTCTGGTCCAATCCCGACCCGACTGGAACCTGAGAAGCTGATCGATTGGACGGACCCCATTGCTTCTCCCTCCTTCGCTCTCGGACTCGATTATCCACCCGAATAGACAAGGCTACCAAGCTGTCCAGGTCACTAGGCTCCGGATAGGAGATCAACTCATCCCTGAGCTGCTCCGACAGACCCTGGTAAAGGCCGCTTACAGAGACTCCTCATTCCACCCACTCTCCACAGCCAACGTCTTGAACTCGATCACGAAGTCGGCCACGCTACGAGTTCCTTGGTGAAGCGAAAACAGAAGCGCTAGCTGCGTCCCTCCCTCGGACGGAATGGTCGAAAAGCTTCCTCATCTCGGCCGTGAACCCCTGGTATGAAGCCATGCAGGGGTCTTGTCGTTCCTAAACGGCTGAAGCCCACTCAGCGCCGACCACGCAGCAACTCAATCACAAAGGCTATCCTAGCCTTGTCTGTGGCATAAGAGTAGGGCTGTAGATCGAACACTAACCCACACTGCATAAGGAAAGAACGGCATCTTCCCAGCTCCCCTCATATTTATCCGCGGAACCTTGGGCTCACGGAAGGACACCGCTCCAGACGCGGCAGGCGAGATGGGTGAAACCGGTAGTGGATCCTCCACCGGAAACTTGCGCTGGTTCTGGACCTCCGTCAGACCGGTAGAAAGGTTCCGAACTGCCAACGCGATCTCCTGTAGCTCCGTGCTATGATGGCCCAACATCTTCTCCTGATGGGTAATGGCATGGCGAACAGAGTCCAGGTCCGCTGGGTTCATTACTGGCCGGATCGTTCTGTCACGAGTTACAAAGCCAGAACCCAGAAGCAGACCAGGACAAGGTAAGTTGAAACGAAGGTGAGTGTTTATTTACAAATTCAAGAGTGATGCTGAATAATCCAGGGAACAGAGCGGAGGCGCGTTGATTAGTTGTTGGGGGTGCAGTGGTTGATCCGATCATGGCTCGGCAGCCACGACCACCAGGCAGAGGTTGGATGAAGGTTCCGGACGAGTGATGTTCATGGCTAACACGATCCGGCAGGGGAATGGATGTTAGGCCAGAGCCTAAGAAGGGTGATGATCAGGACCAGGTGTGCAGATTGCTGATGGGATGCAGGTGCGGAAATCAAGAGAGCTCCCCGGAGCGTTCCAGAACCCTCGGGAAACTGGAGATCACGAGCAGAAAAACTAGTCCACAGACAGGACCCGACTCAGACTGCCGGGATCGTTACAAAAACTGTCCCAATAAGGGATATTCCTAGGGCATGTGCTTATTGGGCCAGGATAGTTAGGCCCGGTCCAGAAGAATCCATAAACCCTTCTCCCTAGGCACTTGTGTAGATCTGAAACAACTGGATAGGTGTAAGAAATAGGGTGAACGCACTTCGAAGTAAATCTCAGCTCTGTTAAAAGCACACTCAACTATTTTATTGATCATAGTGATTCACAAGTAACATTTAAACAGGGTTATATGCCCCACCAACATTAGACAACTATACAAAAAGCCCTAAAATTGCTGAAATAAGTAAATCAAATAAATGACTACGTTTATATGCACACTAATAATTTGATATTAAACTGATTATGGCAGTAGGCAGATTACGCGCAATAGTCATGCAAACACCTTCCTCTGCTTATCTTAATCATCGTAAGGTCAAAATTGAAGTAAGCATATGCCGATTAAAACATCTGGTTTTCTGAGCAATGTTTCAAATTATTAGGACATGTAAACACCTTAATCTGTGTTCCAGCAGTGTATTTGGTCTATGCATGTGCTAGCACCAGCCAAGCGAGCCTCCCTTATTAGTGCGAGTGAAGTGTGTTCCGAACAACTGAATGTACGCGTCTTAGAAGTAGTTTTCACATACAAACTTTAGATGTTTGAACTCAGACTCAAATATGTTTCGCAAAAATAACATGTTCTCTGTGGTAGAATGTTTATTTTGATTGGCGATTTCCTGCATTTATCAGAGTGCCATCAGGTAGCCTGATTTCAGATGTGTCCATGTAAACAGGATTATTAGGGAATCGCTCTTCTTGCAAAGCAGGTAAACATTTTAACCGAACTATTATATTAATCAGACTATCCACAATAATCACATTATTGTGTGCATGTAACTTCATACTCATTGATGAGGAATAGTCTGATTACTGATAACTGACACAGACATGGTGGCGTAGCAGGAAGATTGAAATGCTGTGAAGTAAGAGGTCAATTCAAATCCCAGGGAGGACATGTGGAATAATAACGACTTTATAAATTAACATGCACAATGTAATCATGTGTGTCAAATATGTAAGCTGAGAACACTGTAGGTTAAATGCATTGTTTGTGTGTGTATGAGTGTCCCTAACCTTGCCAAAAAACAAAGAGCTGTGAATGGATCAGTGGTTCACCAATCAGAGCCTTGATGGGCTCAGCCACAGTAACAAGGGGTGATGTGTAATGATGAAACAATTAATTTTTTTGTAGAACGTTTCTTTGGGACCATCAGGCGACATCCTGATATACAGGAATGTTCTTTCAACGTTCTCATGAAACGTGTCTAGAACATTCATATCTTATATTTTGAGAATATGACAGCCATGTGTCTTCCAGTGCCTCGGTCTCTCACTCATCCCTATTTGATATTCTGTGATGCTCCTGCGTGTCAGAGGAGAAATTGAAAAGCAGGATGCATGGAGCCAACAGCAATCACTTGGGGACAGATGGGTGGAGAGACAGAGAAAGCCTTAGCCCAGGTACACTAGCTGCATGAAATGACAGTTTAGCCTTTTAATGAGATAACAACTGAAAAGGGTGGGTGTGAGTGGTGTGTACATGCGTGTGTGTGTGTGTGTGTGTGTGTGTGTGTGTGTGTGTGTGTGTGTGTGTGTGTGTGTGTGTGTGTGTGTGTGTGTGTGTGTGTGTGTGTGTGTGTGTGTGCAGTAAATGAATTAGAGCTCAGTGTCCTTAAGCCATTGTGTCATTAATAGACAGTAACTTTATCACCAGCATTTGATAAAGACTCCACCAGGTCTAATCAAAACCTAATGAAATCACAGGATCTGACGCTAACTTAACTATCCAGTGTCTTATCTCTGCGAAACTACCTCTAAATCAAGTGAGGAAATTATGAGTAGAATCAGTATGATGATGAATACAGCTGAAATTCAATCAAACCACTTCAGACAACCAGCACTGCTTTATACTGTGTTGAAACTGCACCATCAAGCTGCGCCCAATCTCCCCAGCCTGGCTGTACAAATCCAGACATAAACGGAAAACAACAAGATTAGTTGTTGGTAAGCGCCTGGCCTGTTTACTAGAATCAAACAGAGTAAAAGCAGCGAAACTCATTTCTAATCACTGGGGAAGTGAAGGGTAAAACGTCTGGTTGGAAGAGAGAGCTATGAAGACTGCCAATAAGAGTCTGCTGGATATGCTAAGGTGTGCACAGCTGTGATATAAACTAAGTGAAGTTTGGGTCTTTACAAACTGGTCATCCTCTTGTCAGTTGCCACTATCTTGAGATCAAATCAAATCAAATCGATTCAAATCAAATTGTATTTGTCACATACACGTGTTTAGCAGATGTTATAGCGGGTGTAGCAAAAATGCTTGTGCTTCTAGCTCCGACAGTGCAGTAATATCTAACAAGTCTAACAAGTAATATCTAGCAATTTCACAACATATACCCAATACACACAAAACTAGTAAGGAATGGGAATTAAGAATATATACATATATGGAAAAGCAATGACAGAGCGGCATGGACTATGATACAGTAGAATACTATAGAATAGAATGCAGTATATACATACATATGAGATGAGTAGTGCAAGATATGTAAACATATTAAAGTGACTAGTGTTC
>NW_025539342.1:0-13494 GCF_020615455.1 Coregonus clupeaformis
CACACTGTCTGTGTGGGTGGACATTTCAGTTTGTCAGTGATGTGTACGCCGAGGAACTTGAAGCTTTCCACCTTCTCCACTGCGGTCTCGTCGATGTGGACACAGGTGGGTCCTCCCTCTGCTGTTTCCGGAAATCCACGATCAACCCCCTTTGTTTTGTGGATGTTGAGTGAGAGGTTATTTTCCTGGCACCACACTCTCAGAGCCCTCACCCCCCTCCCCCTAGGCTGACTCACATTGTTGGTAATCAGGCATATGCTGTTGTGTGCCTGCAAACTGATGATGATGATGGCACGCAGTCAGGGTGAACAGGGAGTACGGGGGGCTGAGCACACACCCGTGGGGCCTCTGTGGAGGGATAGTGAAGTGGAGGTTTTGTTTTAGCTTCACTAATGGGGCGGCTTTTCAGGAAGTGAGGACCCAGTTGACAGGGCGGGGTTAGACCCAGGGCCCGAGCTTAATGATGAGTTGGATGACTATGATGTTGGAATGCTGAGCTAGTAGTAATGAACAGCATTCTTAATAGATATTCCTCTTGTCAGATGGGATAGGGCAATGAGTGCGAGGGCGAGCTGGATCGCCTGTGGATCATTGGGCGGTAAGAAATTGAAGGGTAGGATAGGTAGTTGTGATATGATCTTGAAGTCTTCAAAGCACTTAAGATGACAGAAGTGGGTGCTAGAAGCGATAGTCATTTAGTTCAGTTATCTGCTTTTTGGGTACAGGAACAATGGTGGACATTTGACGAGTGGGACAGCAGACGGGATAGGGAGAGATTGAATATGTCGCAAACACTCAGCAGCTGGTGCGCATGCTCTGAGGACGGGCTAGGGATGCCGCCTGGGCCGGCAGCCTTGCGAGGGTTAACACGCTAAATGTTTATCAGTCCACGGAGAAGTGAGCCACAGTCTTGGTAGTGGGTGCCGGTGGCACGTGTTATCCTCAAAGCGGGCGGAAAAGGTGTTGAATGGAAGCAAGACGGGTCCGACTGTTTTGCCTGTTTGATTGCCTTATGGAGGGAATAACTACACTGTTTGTATACTGCATAATCCCAGTCACCCTGCCATGGTTAATCGCGGGGTACGCTTTCGGTTTTGGAATGTGCATAATAGTGTTAGGTAGGTTTTAATAGTACAGTGGGTAAAATCTAACATTTCTGGATAAAATACCGTATCTGTGATTTGTCGATATTATTTCAGAGTGTTGGTGCTGTCATCTTCAGGACAGGAATACCGGCTCATTTAACGGAGGAATAAACACACATGTTCATCGTGGTGTTTAACCAGAACACGGGAAAATGCCCATTCTTTATTTTTGCACATGCGCAGTTGTACATCTTATAGGATAACTGTAAAGTGTAAGAACACAATTTATAACATATTAGTCTATATGTTAACACCCCCCACTTGCTCTTAGTACTGTACAAGTGGATTCAACCTAACTATCAACACATTTAGCTTACAGTTATACATTCAAAATGTCAGTTTAATTCAAACATATAACCCAATAATTTTTATTTTTGAACTGCTACAGGTAGTAAAAATCTGAAAATGTCTGCGTTGGACAATATTAATACTTATTTGCCATCACTGAGCACAGATGAAGAAATGATATGATGTAACATGTTTACATCTCTGACGACATACTGGATTTTTGACAGAGCAATTGCACCTTGGTTATCTTTAAAGATTGTTACTGGTGCATATTGGCACTCACTATCCATCTGGCCCAATAACGTACAAGGTACAAACTTTCTTGTGTAGTAGCAGCCAGTGCCATGTAATCTCTTCACATGTAGATAAAGCTATGTTGGCTGCTTTAGACCCTCCATGAAATAACAGGTCCACATTTAGTTAAACTAAAACAATACCCTGTTATGCTTCAGCCCTGTCACTTTGATCTGCTGCCCAATCAGCATCACTATATGCTACGAGGTTGAGTTTTTCCACCCCCTGTAAAAACGATTCATTGTCCTTCAAGTACCTAATACATGTTTAGTGTATCAGTGTTGCTTTTTGGCTGATAGGTATTGTGACAGCTTGCTGACAATCAACTGATATCCGGTCTTGTACATGTCATAACATAATCAAGTGCTATCACTCACATACCTTTTGAATAATAGGTTAATCACCATCAAAGTTGGTTTGTACATGGTGTTGACTGTTTACAGACATACAAACCTTCAGTATCTTGTATGTACTTGTTTGGCTCATCTTTATTTTCCCACTTTGTGTAAAATCAATGCCTAGGAAATGTTAAGCCTCCCAAGATCTTTCATCTTACATTTTTCACTTAACATTTATTTTACACTTGTGAGTGAGTACTATATAGCAGCGATAATTAGATCATCGACCAAATTATCAAAAATGATCCTTTCTGTTGCAGTTTGTTTGTTGTAAACACAGGATATGGTTTGTGTAAAACCATTTTCACTAAGTGATATGCAACACTTTGTTCAGTTCCTTCCTGATTGTTTCAGGTCGGGAATGACTTGTTCAGTTTGCAGACTAGTTGCTCACCTGTATCTGACCTGACTTCAAAACCCGCTTGCTCCATGTAACTTCACAGTAATAGGAGATGTAGATATGCTGTTTTGACATATCTGATGTAACTCTAAGTATACTGAGCTGCTAGCTGCATCATACAACGTATGATGTAATTTGCAGTTGGAGAAAAAAGTCCTATAGTCTATTCCTGCCACTTGACTATATCCCTTTGCAACATATCTTGCCTGTATGTCAGTCTGATCTGAATTGTTTTTGAGATAGACCCACCTGGCCCCCCACTGCATTTTTTACCCTTGGCAGTGTGGTCAACGTGAATGTATCATTTTCCCTAAGGGAATCATTCCTCCATAGCAGTAGCCCAAATCTCTGATTTTGGTGAAATCATTGCTTCTTTTGAAGGTTTGTGGTGCATTGCACATTACTCTGTAGCAGTAGTCAACACTAGGTGGTATCTGGTCATCACACTTCACTTTACACTCATAGTATTTTAAGTATGGGGCTTTTCTTGTCTGGATAGGTGGACTTGACATCTGAAGTCTGATTTGACATCATGTGTTTTCGGAATTTTGATCTGCCATCTTGGCTTTTGGATGATGAAATCTTCCATGAAGATATACATTTCAAATCTGTTGAGTTTGGCGTTCGACTACACCTTTTGTAAGAACTTGACTATTAAGAACTTCCAGTGTCTGGGTAGTAGACTAGGTATGCTGGACTATTTTTATCATACCCGAAAAAATACCTTTACATTTTGAGTCCAACTTTTTTTTGTTGTATGATAGCAAACAGATCCAAATTCTTTATTTTGAAAGATAGGCTTTCTCCCAGTAAACATGTAGTGTGGAGTGCCTACACGCTTATTGAACACCCATTGCGAATTATGCAGCAGCATTAAGCATATGTCACAATTTCTTTGGTAGGTTGCTCTCAAGTAGCATGCATCTTGCCATTTCAAACAGTATTTCAATTTCTCTAGAGGTCCCATTTTGATGGGGTGATAAGGGGAAGAAGTATGTTTATGGGATTCTTACTGAGCAGTGATGGAACTCTTTGGCTGTGTACCTGTGCCATTATCTGACGACACACTTATTTTTCCATAAGGGGCCACATCAGCAATAAACTTCTAGTAGTTTTTACAGTATCACTTTTTGCTTTTAGGAAATATACAAAAACTGTCCCTGAATAATCATCGTAAATGCTAGAGTATATCTGAACCCATCTTTCGCCTCTGGCTCAATAGGGCCAGCCAAATCAGTGTGCACAAGCTCAAGAGCTGCTTTTGCCTTTTCATCAGGCCTCTCTGTTTCTGCTTGAACAAATTTTTCCTGTGTGCAGATTTCACAGTTGAGGGTAGATTTTAATTTAGTGATTTTCATTCCCTCGTCACATTTTCTAACTTTGACACATAAAATTACAGGAAGAATTTGTGCATGTGTGAAAATAGACATGACATATCATATTTTATCACTTACAGTGTTAAGATAGTAAAGTTATCGTACTTCCGAGTCAAAAGTGGTACCCTGTCGAAAGCTGACTGAAGTGGCCGCCGCTGTTTAACAGAGAAAATGTGGTGGAAACGACGGCACGGATAGGCCGACAGCTCAGACGCACCGGTTGTCTCTCAGGAAACCCCCCACCTCCTCTCAAATGTCTGTTGTCAGCCAGCTCCACAGAATGTTTTTTCCGGCCTTGAAAGTGCCAAACCCTAAACCGAGTGGACTAAGGGACGCTGTTCGATCAAATCAGCCCTTGAGACGAAAATACTTATTTTGAATGCAAATGTGTGGCCTTCAGCATCTGTTGCGTTTCACATTGTTTACTGCATAATGTTCCCTTGGTTTTCAAATGACTGCCTCGCCTGGTTCACCAACTACTTCTCAGATAGAGTTCAGTGTGTCAAACGAGGGCCTGTTGTCTGGACCTATGGCAGTCTCTATGGGGGTGCCACAGGGGTTCAACTCTGGGCCGACACTTTTCTCCCGTGTATATCAATGATGTCGTTGGGGGACTCAGATCCACCTCTACGCAGAGACACATTTTGAAATTGGCCCTCATTGGACATGTGTTAACAAACCCCAAACGAGCTTCAATGCCATACAACACTCCTTCAGTAGCCTCCAACTCCTTAAACACTAGCAAAACTAAATGCATGCTTTTCAATCGAACGTGCTGGACCCGCCAGCCGACTAGAATCACCAATCCTGAGGGTCTGACCTAGAGTATGTGGACAACTACAAATACTAGGTGTCTGGTTAGACTAAACCCTCAGACTACATAAAGAATTCCAATCAATAAATATAGAATCGTCTATTTCACAACAAAGCCTCCTTCACTCATGCTGCCAAACATGCCCTCGTAAAACTGACTATCCCAGACCGACTTCAGGATGTCATTTACAAAATAGCCTCCAACACTCTACTCAGCAAATTGGATGTAGTTATCACAGTGCATCCGTTTGTCTCCAAAGCCCCATACGCTACCCACCACTGTGATGTACGGTGGCTGGTCTCACTACAGTTGCGAAACCCAGGTCAGGCATCATAAATACTGCTAGGCAAATCCCGCCTTATCTTAGCTATTGGTCACCATAGCAGCACCACCCGATTCCCCAGCAGTTAATTATGGTATTCCAAAGCCAAACCTCCTTTGGACGCCATTCCTTCCAGTTCTCTGCTGCCAATGACTGGAACGAATTGCAAAAATCCTGAAGCGAGACCATCTCCCCCACTAACTTTAAGCATCAGTTGTCAGAGCACCTTACCGATCACTGCACCTGTACACAGCCCATCTGAAATTAGCCCACCCAACTACTCATCCCCAATTGTTATTTATTTTGCTCTTTTGCACCCCAGTATCTTATTTGCAAAATCTCTTGCACATCTAGCATTCCAGTGTTAATATATTGTAATTATTTTGCACTATAGAATATTTATTGCCTCTACCCCATAACTCTACATTTGCACACACTGTATATATATTTTTGTTGTATTTTTGATTTATGTTTTTTACCCATATGTAACCTGTGTTGTTTTTATCGCACTGCTTTGCTTTTATTTGGCCAGGTCGCAGTTGTAAATGAGAACTTGTTATCAACTGGTTACTGGTTAAATAAAGGTGAAATAAAATAAAATAAAAATGTTTTTTTTTCGCTCTGCAATTTGGTCAGCATGAGTGGAGCCTTGCAAAAACTACACCACTGTCTCCGCCCCTCTGTGCTCTCCAGTAACGGTAATCCGGTTGTGCCCTTTGGCCACAGTTGAAGAAGGTTATCTCGGTCCCTTTATCTCTCCTCGGCCAGCTAACTTTAATGTTACTTTGCCTTATTACGCTGTCGCCAGTGGAAATGGCGCTAAACTCTCGGTGCTTTCATAGCTCCTCAACTTGGTTTTGAACTTGCCATAAGTTGTCGGCTCGCTACTCATGCATGTGGATGGCAAACGGCTTA
The DNA here is from genome assembly GCF_020615455.1 of Coregonus clupeaformis. Lineage (NCBI taxonomy): Eukaryota > Metazoa > Chordata > Actinopteri > Salmoniformes > Salmonidae > Coregonus > Coregonus clupeaformis. The sequence continues at coordinate 5,953 of NW_025539342.1, forward strand.
AATGATTCGGGGAAACCTTTCAGAATCATTGCAATCAACAGCCCGTACAAAGTTCTAGCATTCCTCAGTGCTGTAATAGCCGCCTCAGCACGAATGATATAATATAACACTTTCGGCAGCAGCTTTCTGAAGAGAAGTTAGATCAGTGTAGAGGCTAATACACGTGGATTCCCTTTACCTGCATAATGTTCACCTCAATATCTTCAACGCTTTTCTCCCATCATCTGCTGCTTCTCATTATCAGGGAAAGACTTATCATAAAACCTGATTACCGGTAGGTTTATTTTTTTTGCCTTTCATCATCACGCTCAATATGGTGGCCTAGCCCTAGAAACGCAAGTGTAAAAACTGTTCCATAACATAGTTTTTTTCATCCGTCGAAACATAATCATCCATGCTTCCATGTTCCCTCCTGGGCCCATAACTTGGTGCTGTCATCTCAGGACAGGAATACGTATTAATGGAGGAATAAACACACATGTCATGCTGGTGTTTCAACCAGAACGGGAAAATGCCCATTCTTTATTTTCGCATATCGCGAGGTGTACATCCATAGGGCATAACTGTACAGTGTAAGAATACAATTTATAACATATTAGTTATATGTTAACACAGAGGAGAACATATAGTCGGGGGAAACAATCTGGCCCCCTCCATGCTTCCAGGCAACTTCTTCATTATAGCATCTCATAAATTCCTAAATACAGTATAGATGGGTTAGATGGAGAATGACACAAAAAAATGCACACTCTTAATGGGGCAGAAGGAGTGATGTTGTGATTTGTCTGGCCAGATAGTAGCAACCATGACAAGAAACTACAGTGGGGAATCGACGTGGCTTGTTCAGTTAGTTATCTGGTTTTGATACTATGTTTTGTTTTGACGTGTTTTGACTGATGTACGCTATATATGGCTGAAATTCGCTTAGCTAGCTAACCAACTACTGTAACGATGTATTTGAGTGAAACAAGTGCTCATTGTGCAACTTTATTTATGTCTTCAATAAACATTGAGATAAAATAGTTTAATGTTGTCAATAATCTAAGCTAACACGTCTGTTTTGCCCAATAGTTGGCACACATTTATTTATACATTTATTTATAATTTATTTATAATTTATTTATAGACAACCAACCTGTCTATACGACTGGGAAAAAATCTATTTGAACGCCCTCCAACTGGTAAATACTAGTGGGAAACTAATCGATCATCTGAACTCCAACTTCTCCCACAAGCTGAGCTCTGAAATCACATACCAAGAAAATTACCTTGATAATAGCCTTTTCAGTTAAATGCAAACAAAAAACATTATTTATAAAAATAGTTAATAAGTTTTTGAACACTATAATTTGTTTACGAGATGATAGTGGATATTAGATATGGTTGATCAGCTTGTTTGCAGAATAATTCAACAAGTAAAGCATGTGAACACACACAACCGTTGCTCAAGCATATTCCGAGTTTTCACTTGTTATGAACACAGCAATATATTGGTTATATTTTGGATCTTGAATTAATACAGTGAAGTCGGAAGTTAATAACTTAGGTTGGAGTCATTAAAACTTGTTTTAACCACTCACAAATTCTTGTTAACAAACTATAGTTTCGAATCTACTTTGTGATGACACAAGTAATTTTTCAACAATTGTTTACAGACAGATTATTTCACTTATAATTACTGTATCAAATTAGGGTAGAAGTAATAACAAGTAATGTGCTAAACAGGAAAAATTCCAGAAAATGATGTCATGGCTTTAGAATATTTGATAGGAAGACATCATTTGAGTCAATTGGAGGTGTAGTGGATGTATTTAAGGCACTTCAAACAGTGATCTTTGCTTGAGATCATGGGAAAAGGAAAATAAATCAGCCAAGACCTCAAAAAAAAGAGACTCCACAGGTTGGCTCATCCTGGGGAGCAATTTCCAAACGCCTGAAGGTACACGTCATCTGTACAAAGAATAGTATGCAATAAAACAGGGAACAACACCATATGAAGAGAGCTGTTTCCTAGAGATGAACGATTGGGGCGGAAAAGTGCAAATCAATCCAAGAACAAAGCAAAGACATGTGAAGATGTGGAGGAAACACAAAATGATAATCACAGTAAAAAGTAATGACATAACTGAAAGGCGCTCAGCAAGGAAGAAGCTACTTCTCCAAAACCGCCATTAAAAAAGAGACTACGGTTTGCAATTGTACATGGGGATAAAGATGGTATGAGCCTCCACTCCACCTGGTTACACTTAATCGTTCCCCACTTGACCCATACCAACTACTACCTGTCCTGCTCTGCTCGGCCCAACTACCGCCAGCTGCGCTGAAATAACCTCTCCCAGTATTTAAGGCCCTGTCTTTCAGCTCTCCGGTGTCAGGATCGCCCTGCAAAGCTCACACCCGAACCTGTTGTGCCTGGCTCACCCGGTTTTGGGACAGCCTGTTTTTGATATTTGCCAGGAGATCCAGACCTGCTTCTGCCATTAGACTCCTGACTACTCTTCAATCCCGGTAACTCTGACCAGCCTTCTGCCTTGCTACTAGTATTTTGGATTTTGAACGTAGCTGCCGGTTTATTCCGCCTGTGGTTGTGCCCCCCCCAGGAATCTGGACCACCCACCACCGGCTTATAGGGAGATCTGCAACGGGGACAGACCCAGCGCATTGGAGGATCCCTGTTACCGGAGCATTCACCCCTACTTCCCCCCCTAAGTTTAATAAACTTTCTGGTGTGACGAATGTGGTCTCGGTCGCCGTTGAACCGGACAGTAATCTGACATTATGGACTCAGCGCAATCCAATGAAACGATGACATGAGTAGCAGCAGCAGCAGCAACAACAACCATAATCAACTTACCAACCTTACCCAGCCAGTCTGCCCACCAGCTCAGCCCCCGAGTTACCTGCCCCCGGTCGCCGCAGACGAGCCCGAACCCAAGATTGGAAACCCCGAGGTCAACGGCGATCAACCCAGGTCCGGCCATTGAATGCGAATTCTTGCAGAAGGACCTTCGCCACGGAGGGGGCTAAAGTGGTATGCCATCACTCACTGAGGGCGAGCTCGACTCTGGGAACAGCAGAGTTGAACGTCAAACCCCCGCATGTGCAACCTTCGACCTGTTTGCTGAGGAGATGCTGAAGGTGTTTGACCTGGATTCACAAGAGGGCTCGGAAGTTCAGTATTCGACAAGGCAGAGTACAGTCGCAGACCATTCATGACCCGAACCCTGGCAGAATTTTGGAACACACCATGTTGGTGGAGGTTTATAGTTGGTGATATATAAGGAGAGTTGGTTCCCATGAACTGCCTTCCACTCTTGATGAAGCCATCGCGACTGACTGTCAGGATCGACAGAAGGATAAGACCGCCGCCGTGAGAGGGGGCGCAAGTCCACCTACTACCGGCATTGAGAGATCCGATGGGTCCTGTCATCTACTGCCACTCACCCAGGTCACTGATCAGTGGAGCCTATGGAGATTGGGCCGAGCCCCCCCCACTTCCTGCAGAGCGCGAGCGCCGCCTCACCTCAAACCTCGCCATTGTGGAGGTGATGGACATCGTGGTGGTAACCTGCCCTTTAAAGCCGAAGCTCACCGGGCGAGGGGGAGTCGGAGAGTAATGACCATCCAGTCCTCCGACCGAAACCCTGCTGCAAAGTTACCGCCGCCTCTGACTCCAACTCACACCCTGGCTGCTCTGGTGGATCTGGCGCCGAAGCCAACATAATGGACATCAAGCTGGCACGCCAACTGGGACTGGAGAACCTCCGCTTGACACCTCCTATTCCTGCCCGGGCACTGGACGACGGACACTCTACTCGGACGGGTCACCATGTCACGGCCCCGGTCCCGATGCGGTCTGTCCGGAAACCATCAAGAAACTATCCAGCTTCACCTGCTCCCTCTCCAGGCCAACCCCCCATCCTGGGTTACCCTATGGCTCCGCCGGCACAACCTCAGCTCGACTGGGTGACCGGGTGATCAGGGAGAGGGGAGAGAGACTGCCACCGAACCTGCCTGGCTGCCGCAACCCCCTCGGCCAGTACCTACTAACTCCGCTCCTGACCCCTCCAATGTCCCAGAATGCTACATGGTTCAGAGAGGTGTTTAACAAAGCAAGAGCCACATCTCTGCCCCCCCCACCGACCGGAGGGATGACCTCCCCCCTGGTACAGCTCCGATTCGCTGTCCGCTCCTGAAAGAAATATGGAGGAAATAAGCGTCGCAGGATAATCCTCATCTTCATCTCCTGCTGGTGCTGGCTTCTTCTTTGTGGGGAAGAAGGACGGATTTTCGCCTGCATGAACAAAACAATAAGGAAAAACCCCTGCCTCTGCTCACCTCTGCTTTTGAGTTGCTCAGGAGACACTGTTTTTACAAGTGATCTCAGAAACGTACACCTAGAGGATCCGGAGATGAATGGAAAACGCATTCAATACACCAACAGGCCACTACGAGTATCTGGTTATGCCTTTGGCCTCACCAATGCTCCTGCGGTTAGGCTTAGTGAATGATGTATGGGGAATAAAAAGTGTTTACTGGATGACATTTAATATAGAAACCTGTCTGAACACACCCGCATGTCAGCAAGTCCTTATCGCCTTCTGAGAATTCCCTCACGCCAAGGCAGAGAAATGTGAGTTTCACGCTCAAGACAGTGGCTTGGGGTAATAGTGGCAGAAGGAAGTATCAAATGGATCTACAAAGTATCAGCAGTCACTTCATGGCCAGTTCCGGAGAACAGAAAGAAGCTGCAACAGTTTTTTGGGGTTTGCTAACTTTATAGGAAGTTTATCCGGAACTACAGTACCGATGCTGCCCCCTCTCTACTGCTCTCAACCAGCACCAAGCAAACCTCTTCACCTGGACCCCAGCAGCCGAAAAAGCCTTCAGTACCCTCAAGGTGAGGTCTCACCTCCGCTCCCATCCTCCAGATGCCTGATGTGGACCGGCACCATTGTGGAGGTGGACGACGGATGTGGGAGTTGGTGCTGTGATTTTCTCAGTGGGCTGAAGAGGATAGGAAGCTCCATCCCTGTGCGCCTTTTTCTCACGGGCGGAGTGCAATTAGAAAGGGAACCGTGAGCTGCTGGCTGTGAAACTTGCCTTGGAGGAGTGGGTCACTGGCTGGGAGGGGTCCACCATTCATTTCTGTTTTGGACGATCATAAGAACTTGGAGATCCGCACGGGCCAAACGTTGAACTCCAGGCAGTCTGGCTGGGCCCCGTTCTTCACCAGGTTTAATGTCACTCTCTGTCATACCGCCTGGATCACGAAATACCAAGCCAGACGCCCTCTCCCGCCAATTTCGGAGAAGGATGACACCCTCCAAGGACCCTGTGTCGATTCTGCCAAGTCCCTGCATGTTGCAGCTCTGACCTGGGCTGTTGAGGAACAGGTGCTGAGGCTTCTAACAGCCAGGTCCCGCAGACTTGCCCAGCTGACCGCCTTTTGTCCCGAAGACTGAGGTCCAGGTAGTTCAGTGGGGACATGACTCCCGCCAGCTTGTCACCCTGGCTCCAATCCCGCACTTACAACCTGCTCGCCAGAGGTTTGGTGGCCCCCTGAGGAAGGATGTACGGGAATTGGCCCAAGCCTGCTCCCATCTGCAACCAACACAAGTCAGCCCCGCCAGCCCCCAGCCGGATTGCTGCAGCCCCCTGCCTGTGCCCAGATCCCCGGTCTCACATCGCTCTTGACTTGTCACGGGGCTGCCCCCTTCAAGTGGCATGACCGGCTATTCTCACCATCGCTGACCGTTTCAGCAAGATGGCACACTTCATTCCTCCCCAAGCTCCCCAACGCCAAGGAGACCGACCAGGTGGTCCTGGAACACGCCTTCCGGATCCACGGACTGCCAAGGGATGTGCTGTTTCTGACCGGGTCACAATTCTCTCCGCTTTGGAAGGAGTTTGTACTGCTGGGAGCACAGTAGGACCCGGATTCATCCCCAATCAATGGGCAGTAGAGCGAAGCAATCAGGAGCTCGAGAAGGCACGCGATGATGACTTCACGCAACCCCCACTCCTGGTCGCAGCAATTGATATGGGTGGAGTACGCACACAATTCTCTGACCTGCTCTGCCATCGGTATGTCCCTAAGTGTTATGGATAAGCCTCCTCTATTTGCCAGAGAGAGGAGGTTATTGGCCCATCTGCATCTTGGTTTTGCCCGGTCGATGTAGGCAGGTACAAGCCCGAAACTCCCAGTAGTAACAGCAAGGAGAATTCCTCCCACCTGACCATGTTGGTCAAAGGGTGTGGTTGTATGAAGAACCTGCCACTAGGGAGTGCAGAACTGGCACCGATGCATTCCATAAAGAGTGATTAGTCAACTGCTGTCGGCTCAACTGCCTAATTCCCCTGAGGGTGCACCCCCACTTTCCATGTGTCTAAGATTAAGCCCATCATGAGAGTCTCTGCGGGTCCCTGCTGCGCCTGGTCCTCCTCCTCCTACGGCTCGCCGATGGTGGTTGGCTATTACACCGTCCGCCGCCGTTGGGTCAGACGGGAGGGGTAGGGCGCCCGGTACCTCATTGACTGGGAGGATGGACTGAGGAAAGGACCTGGGTGCCAGCTAGTCGGATTGTGGATAGGACTCTCATCACCGCTTCACCAACGGATCCTGATCAACCTGACTAGGGGGCAGAGGGGTCAACGTCGGCGGTTTGTCCTGTGCCTGATCTGCCTCGACCTGTCCCATCTCCCCGACCACGGCCCCCGGCTTCCTCCGCCCGAGGAGTGAGGACGTGACTGGGACCGTGGGAGGAGTTTAGCCCCCCTCGGCCTCCCGCCCGGGGGTGGTTGCTTGGGACTTGGGGCGCCCCTTGGGGGGTTCTGTATGAGCCCTCTCACTCCACCTGGTTACCACCTTAATTTGCTTTCACTCTGCTCACACCCCCTCTCTCTGATCACTCAGCCTAATCTAGCTCCACCCGTCCCTGCTCTGCCCGGGTCTCCAATTACTCTGCCAGCCGCGCCTGCATAATCTAACCCCTCCCCAGTATTTAAGGCCCTGTCTTTCAGCTTCCGGTGTAGATGTCCGCAAAGCTCACACCCGAACCTGTTTGCTCGCGCTCTGGCTCACTCCTGGTTTTGTGACCCCGGACTGCCTGTTTTTGGATACTCTTCTGCCTCAGGAGATCCAGACCTGCTTCTGCCATTACGAATCCTGACTACTCTTCAATCCCCGTAACTTGACCAGCCTTCTGCCTTGCTATAGATTGATCTTGAAAATTGTATGTGCCTGTTATCGCCCGTGTTGTGGCCCCCCAGGACTTCTGACCACCCACCACCGGTTTCATAGGACGATGGCACTGGGGGAAACAGACCCAGCGCATTGGACGGGATCCCTGTTACCCCTGGAGCCTTCATTCACTCCCCCTACTTCCCTTTTCCCCTAAGTTTAATAAACTTTCTGGTGTGACGCAATTGTGGTCTCTGGTGCCTGTCTGAACCGGATAGTTGTATTTTTGGGAGAAATGTCCTTGGTGATGAAACAAAAACAAGAACTGTTGGCATAATGACCATGTATGTTTGGAGGAA
>NW_025539343.1:0-13487 GCF_020615455.1 Coregonus clupeaformis
TTTGAGTGAAAACCTCCTTCCATCAGCAAGGGCATTGAAGATGAAACGTGGCTGGGTCTTTCAGCATGACAATGATCCCAAACACACCGCCCGGGCAATCGAAGGAAGGCCCGTAAGAAGCATTTTGTCAGGTCGTGTTGTAGGTGTGGTGTAGGAATCAAACGAGGAAGCAGACTGAATTCCAAAAGCGTATTCCTGCCTAAACACAGGCAACAGGACGAAATAAGCCTGACAGCAAAATACGCACGAAGGCGAAAAGACAATGCGCACAAACAGGTGCGTCAGGATGAAATAAGTGCACACACAAGTGCAACGAACGCCCAGCAAACAGTGGAGAAAATAACGCTCAACCGAGCAATACACAGACTGACGGTAACAATCACACACAACACAAGACAAACACAACGAGAAACTTATAGGACACTAATTACTATAAAACAGAAACAGGTGTAGAAACAAACAGACAAAAGCAAACGAACATGAAACATCAATCGGTGGCAGCTAGAATTCGGAGACGACGAACGCCGAAGCTGCCCGAACAAGGGAGAGAGGCAGCCTCGGCCGAAACGTGACAGTACCCCCCTTCCGGCCTTGGGGACGACCCCGAGGCCGGGCGCAGGGCGCGCCGGATACCCCCCGATGGAATTCCGTCAGAGCGACGGGTCCAAGATGTCTCCTCGGCACCCAGCACCGCTCCTCCGGACGTACCTCCCACTCCACTAGATACTGAAGACCCCTCTCCGACGCCTAGAATCCAAGATGGATCTCACGGTGTACGCCGGATACCCCTCGATGTCCAACGGGCCGGGGGGTCTCCAAGATCTCATGTTCTTGGAGTGGGCCTGCTGACCACCGGCCTGAGAAGGGACACATGGAACGAGGGGTTAATACACTTATACTCAACTGGTAACTGTAATCTATAACATACCTCGTTCAACCTTCTCAGGACTTTAAATGGCCCTACAAACCGCCGACCAGCTTCCGACAGGGCAGGCGGAGGGGCAGGTTTCTGGCAGAGAGCCAGACTCGATCTCCAGGTGCGTACACTGGCCCTCACTGCGGTGTAGGTCGGCGCTCGTCTTCTGTCGACGTATGGCACGCTGCAGATGGACGTGTGCAGCGTCCCACGTCTCCTCCAGCGCCGCACCCACTCATCCACAGCGGGGGCCTCGATCTGGCTCTCATGCCATGGTGCCAGAACCGGCTGGTACCCCAAAACACACTGAAAAGGGGGTTAGTTGGGTGGAGGAGGGCGGAGAGAGTTCTGTGCCATCTCGGCCCAGGGCACATATCTCGCCCACTCCTCCGGCCGATCCCGGCAGTACGTTCGAGAAACCTACCCACATCCTGGTTAACGGTCCACCTGCCCATTACTCTCCGGGGTGGTAACCCGAGGTGAGGCTCACCGAGACCCCCAACCGCTCCATAAAAGCTCTCCAGACTCTGGAGGTGAATTGGGGACCTCGGTCAGCCACAATGTCCTCGGGCACCCCGTGAGCCGGAACATGGGTGAATATAGCTCCGGGCGGTCTGCAGGGCAGTAGGAAGACCCGGCATGGGGAGCAAACGACAGGCCTTAGAGAACCGGTCCACAACGACCAGGATGGTAGTATTCCCTGAGAGAGGGGAAGGTCAGTTATAAAATCCACCGAGAGGTGGGACCATGGTCGTTGTGGAACGGGCAGGGGCAGTAACTTACCCCTAGGCAGATGTCTAGGCGCCTTACACTGGGCGCACACCGAGCAGGAGGAAACATAAACCTCACATCCCTGGCCAACGTGGCCACCAATATTTGGCACTCAAGACAGTGCACTGTCCGGCCGATACCCGGTGTCCAGAGGAGGGTGACGTGTGAGCCCAATAGATCAATCGATCCCGACACTCGAGCGGAACATACTTCCGACCCTCCGGGCATTGTGGTGGACTAGGGTCGGGTGCGTAATGCCCGCCGAGCTCAGAATCGAGCTCCCACACCACCGGTGCCACTAGACACGACTCCGGCAGTATGGGAGGGGCTCCACGAACCTCTCCTCCCCGTCATACAGCCGAGACAGCGCATCTGCCTTCCCCGCTTTGTGACCCAGGGATGTAGGTGATCTTAAAAGAGAAACGGGTCAAAAACATACTCCATCTAGCCTGCCGAGGGTTCAGCCTCCTCGCTGCCCGGATGTACTCCAGGTTACGGTGGTCCGTCAAAATGAGGAAAGGGTGTTGAGCCCCTCAAGCCAGTGCCTCCACACCTTAAGGGCCTGTACCACAGCTAACAGCCCCTGTCCCCTATGTCATAATCGCTCCGCTCGGCTGAGCTTCTTGGAATAGAAGGCACAGGGGCGGAGTTTAGGTGGCGCGCCTGACCGTTGTGAAAGCACGGCGCCAATACCGGCCTCAGACGCGTCCACCTCTACCTGAAATGGTAAAGAGGGATCCGGATGCGCCAGCACCGGAGCCGAGGTAAACAGGTCCTTCAGCCTCCCAAACGCCCTGTCCGCCTCGACGACCACTGCAGACGCACCGGATCCCCTTCAAGAGAGACGTGATGGGAGCTGCCACTTGCCCAAAACCCCGGATAAACCTCCGGTAGTAATTCGCAAAACCCCAAAAACTGCTGCACCTCTTTCACAGTGGTTGGTGTTTGCACAACTACGCACGGCCGACGCCGGTCTACCTCCATCTTCACCCCTGACGCGGACAACTGATACCCCCAAAAAAGGAGATAGACTCCTGGAAAAACAGACACTTCTCTGCCTTCACATACAGGTCGTGCTCCACCAGCCTCCGCAACACTCTGCGCACTAGGGCCACATGCTCGACACGGGGTAGGTGAGTACACGAGAATGTCATCTATGTACACAACGACTCCCTGTCCCTGCATGTCCCTGAAGATCTCATCCACAAATGATTGGAAAACCGACGGAGCATTCATCAACCCGTATGGCATGACTAGATACTGTAATGGCCCGAGGTGGTACTAAAGGCTGTTTTCCATTCATCATCCTTCTTGATGCTGCACCAGTTGTACGCGCTCCTGAGATCTAATTTCGTGAAGAAACGCGCCCCATGCAACGACTCAGTCATGGTCGCAATCAGCGGGAGTGGATAACTATACTTCACCGTAATCTGATTGAGACCACGGTAATCGATGCACGGACGCAAACCACCATCCTTCTTCTTCACGAAAAAGAAACTCGAGGACGCGGGGAAGTGGACGGGCCGTATGTATCCTTGTCTCAGCGATTCGTCTATGTAAATCTCCATAGCTTTCTTCCCTCCTGAGACAGAGGATACACATGACTCCGTGGGAGCGCAGCTCCTGCCTGAAGGTTTATCGCACAATCCCCCTGCCCATGGGGTGGCAACCGCGTCGCCCTCGCCTTACTAAACGCGATAGCCAAATCCCCATACTCAGGTGGAATGTGCAATGCGGGCACCTGGTTTGGACTCTCCACCGAGGTAGCCCCTACGGAAACGCCCAAACATCTACCCACACACTGAGCAGACCACTCCATCAGAGCCCTCTCCTGCCACGAAATCACTGCGGTTATGGGTACTCAACCAGGGCATGCCCAGCACCACCGGATACGCAGGAGAGTCAATCAGGAACAGCTGAATCATCTCCTGATGATCCCCTGCGCACACATCCTAAGTGGCGCCGTGACCTCCTGATCAAGCCCGTACCCAACGGACGACTATCTAGGGCGTGAACGGGAAAAGGAACATCAACAGGAATGAGGGGAATCCTAACGCTAAACAAAACTTTTATCAATAAAATTCCCAGCTGCGCCTGAATCTACCAGCGCCTTATGCTGGGCATGAGGTGCTACCTGTGGAAAACATACAGGCATACAGAAATGGGCAACAGAGAGCTCTGGGTGAGTGGGGGCGCCTACTCACCTGGAAGGAATCCCCAGTGCGGGACCTGTCGTCATCTCCCCTAGGAGGCCATCCCCAGCACCTAGCCGCGGTGTGTCCTCCCGACCACAGTTGGTGCAGTGGATGGACCCCCTAGTCTGCCGACTCCTCCTATCTTAGCGCCAGCGCCCGAGCTCCATAGGACACGGCTCGGATGCGCTGGAGGATGGAATGGACGGACCCCCCTCAGGACGTCCGCGGGTAGCCAATAGGTTATCTAACCTGATTGACATGTCGACCAGCTGGTCGAAAGTGAGACTGGTGTCCCTACAGGCCAGCTCCCGACGGACGTCCTCTCTGAGGCTACATCGGTATAGATCGATGAGGGCCCGCTCATTCCACCCTGCATCTGCCGCTAGAGTACGGAATTCGAAAGCGAATTCCTGGGCACTCCTCCCCCTGCCTGAGGAAGACCAGACGCTCCCCGCGCTTCCCCCTCCGGGGATGGTCGAACACCGCCCTAAAGCGGCGGGAGAACTCGGTGTATGTAATAGTCGTGGCGCGATCTTCCTCCACTCCGCGTTGGCCCACTCCAACGCTTTACCGGCCAGGCAGGGAGATCAGGCGGACACGCTCTCATGCCCTGAAGGTGCCGGATGTACTGTGGCCAGGTACAGCTCTACCTGGAGCAGGAATCCCTGACACCCAGCTGCGGTCCCGTCGTAGGACCTCGGGAGAGATAGTCGGACTCCGCGAGGTTCCGGCGCTGGACTGGGTGGGCTGGCCGATGGTGCTGGCAGGGCGGCTGGCGGTGGAGGCGGACCCCAGCCTCGGAGGGTGGTCATCACCTCCTGCAGGGCGGCCCCCATCTGCAGGAGCTGCTCTTGCTGTTCCCGAACCTGGGTTTCCAGTCTTGAATGTGCTGTTCGGCTCCTGCTGATTCCATACTGTAAGGTGTGTGATTCTGTCAGGTCGTGTTGTAGGTGTGGTGTAGGAATCAAACGCAGGAAGCAGACTGAATTCCCAAAAGCTGTATTCCTGCCTAAACACAGGCAACAGGACGAAATAAGCCTGACAGCAAAATACGCACGAAGGCGAAAAGACAATGCGCACAAACAGGTGCGTCAGGATGAAATAAGTGCACACACAAGTGCAACGAACGCTCCAGCAAACAGTGGAGAAAATAACGCCAACCGAAAGCAATACACAGACTGACGGTAACAATCACACACAACACAAGACAAACACAACGAGAAACTTATAGGACACTAATTACTATAAAACAGAAACAGGTGTAGAAACAAACAGACAAAAGCAAACGAACATGAAACATCAATCGGTGGCAGCTAGAATTCCGGAGACGACGAACGCCGAAGCCTGCCCGAACAAGGGAGAGAGGCAGCCTCGGCCGAAACTCGGTGACACATTTCAAGGTCCTGGAGTGGCCTAGCAGTCTCCAGATCTCAACCCCATAGAAAATCTTTGAGGGAGTTGAAAGTCTGTGTTGCCCAGCGACAGCCCCAAAACATCACTGCTCTAGAGGAGATCTGCATGGAGGAATGGGCCAAAATACCAGCAACAGTGTGTGAAAACCTTGTGAAGACTTACAGAAAACGTTTGACCTGTGTCATTGCCAACAAAGGGTATATAACAAAGTATTGAGAAACTTTTGCTATTGACCAAATACTTATTTTCCACCATAATTTGCAAATAAATTCATAAAAAATCCTATAATGTGATTTTCTTTCTCATTTTGTCTGTCATAGTTGACGTATACCTATGATGAAAATTACAGGCCTCTCTCATCTTTTTAAGTGGGAGAACTTGCACAATTGGTGGCTGACTAAATACATTTTTTCCCACTGTATATATATATTTTTTTTAAATGTAATATCTTATGTTGTTCTCGACAATAACTGTTCTGTACTTTGTCATGTATTTGTATGTTTTATGTGGACCCCAGGAAGAGTAGCTGCTGCATATGCAGTAGCTAATGGGGATCCTAATAAACTAAACTAAACTAAACTACTGCTTTTTGAGCTCCAGACTAGGGCTGTGCAGTGACCGTATTACCGCACACGGGCAGTCATGAGTCATGACCGCAGTAAAATTCCATGTGACCGTTGAGTCACGGTAATCTCCCTTTATGTTAGGCTATGGTTAAACCCAGCACTCAGAGAAACAAAACACGACTAAGGGAGTGGAAGAAACAAAAATGCTTTTAATAAAAATTCAATTTGTCTTAGTCCAAAAAACAACTGAAGAAAAGGAACAGAGTGGGCTAATCGGCTCCGGAGGAAGGAGAGGCTGAGGCAGGCAGGCAGGCAGGCAGGCAGGTATGTCTGAACTGAAGACAAAACAAACGACAGGTTAAGGAGAGTAAAGAGCCAGGCTGAAGACAAAGACAATTAAACTCTACTGGTGAGCTAAGTTACCGCTCTAGTAAGAACAACGATCTGGCGCCGGTGGAGAGCCATGCCCAGGAATTAGTAGTGCAGGTTGATGAGAGAATAGGATGCAGCTGCGTAGGCAAAAATCACTGGAAACAACCCGCAGCTGCACAGGAGAGGCAGATCCTGAGCACGCCCCCCGATCCACTCCAGACACACCAACATAATGGGGACAAACCCACATACAGATACGACAGACAAAGAGGGGACAAAACAAGGAGGAAGGGAAACAGAAAAGGGAGAGACAAGCTGCCCACATAACATTTTATGCGTTCTGGACATGTGTTGGTAGTACCCAACTCACTAATGACCATCAGGTTGATAATGGCCTGGTACTCAGTGCTGTATTGTCCCTCTAACCACTCTGACATCAATGCAAATGCCCTCAAAATCACATCAAACACATTAAAACAGTATTGTGCTTTTAAAACTCAATTCACTGTGATTGATCAATTTAAAGAAAGAAGATCAACAACAGGTTGAACCTGAGGGGAAAAGATGGTCGTTGTGGATGCTGTTTCAAAGCCTAACACAACGAAATGGACAGCACTTTCTAAGGTGATGATTAATTCAAAACACCCATAGGCATATTAGAGCTTATGCATACACATAGGCCTATATATGAGTCCAAGCCCAAAAATAAAACTGAATTAAAATAATGATTGTGCCGTTATACAATACATAGCCTACCGCATATTATGCATGGCAGAGAAACATAAAAAAATATATAATTAAGATGTCTTTGGTACATTTGGTCACAGCCTATACTCCAAAATTAAACACATTTTAGTAAATCGCCTTTTAGTGTCGATGTATTATTATGCATACTGGATGGACTGAGTTACCTTATGCTACGCACCAAACTTTCTATCCATGAGTCTGGGAGAGAATGTTTAGGCCTAGGCGATGCTGTTGGTTCATTGATTGTGCAGGGCTGCATACAGAATTAGCCTACAATTAAAGTTATTTGTATTTGATTTTGAACAGCCTAGTAATAGGACATTTTTATATTTTCATAATTAATAAGCTGACTAATTACCTTTAGCTACAGAATATCTCAACACTGTGTCACGAACAGAAGAGGACCCAAGAGCGCAAGTTCAAATTCAGAGTTCTTTATTCAAGGTTACAGGCGGGAAGAGGAGTCCCAGGGGTGTCAGGGGTCTTTCAGGGTCCTCCTGTGGGTACCTGTGCTCCGGGGGTCACCAAATGTCCGGGGGTGTCCAGTCCAAGTGCTTAGTGTGTGTGTTCCCCAGTGATGGAGCGGCGTATCGGGCTGAGGGTGGTGAAACGTCTGGGCACGCTCATCTGGTGGTCGGAGACCTGGAAACACACACACACAACAGCAATATGAATGGCAGGCAGAAGTACAGATCAGGGCTGGGCAAATATCGTGGTGAGAGACAGAAGGCAGAAACGAGTTACCGGAGGGGGCTGAAGATCGGAGAGTAGTCGAGGTCCAGAAGGCAGGTTGGGATAGACGGGGCAGTAGAACAAGGAGGCAGTCAAGAAAGGATCGGTATCACAAACAGGAGTCAGAGCGCAGACAGGCAGGTTACTGGTCCGGGTTTGAAGACGATCTGACAGGGCTTGGCTGAAAAACAGGGCTTGATATACTGGGAGAGGTAGTGGGGAAATGCAGTTCAGCTGGCAGAGTAATTAGAACAGAGTGAGGCAAGGTGAGGATGGTGAGTGGGAAATGCAGTGCAGCTGGCCAGGTAACAAGAGCAGAGCAGGGCAGGTGGAGCTAGTTAGGCTGAGTAGAGAGAGGGAGGTGAGCAGAGTGGAAGATAATTGAATGCAATTAATGTTGCTACCAGGGAGAGAGAGTGCTCATGACAGGACCCCCTCCAAGGGACGGCCCCAGAAGTCCCAAGAACAACATCATGCCGGGAGGGTGGAGGGGAGCAGGCGGCGGGTCAGAACTCCTCCGAGCGGTCCGAGTGAATCTCCTCATCCTCAGGAAGGAGCTGGAGGGTCACGGTCGGGAGACAGGACAGGCACTGAGACAGGAGCAGGGCGGGCCGGACGGCTAGGAACCCCTCTTGGACGGCCCCTACGGATTGCAGGCTGATCAGGATGTAGTCGGTGGAAGTCAGTGATAAGGGGTCCGGTCCACTATCCTCCTGGCCGGGATCCAGGTCCTCTCCTCTGGACCATATCCCTCCCAATCAACGAGGTACTGGAGACCCCTACCCCTTCGCCTAGAGCGGAGCAGCCGCCGGACGGTGAAGACAGGACCGCCATCTACGAGGCGCGGAGGAGGTGGCGCCGGAGCTGCAGGGACCAGGGGACTTTCATGGACCGGCTTGACCTTGGAGACGTGGAAGGTGGGGTGGACCCGCATGGAAGCGGGCAACTGAAGTCGGACCGCCGTTGGACTGATGACTTTCTGCACAGGAAAAGGACCAATGAAGCGAGGGGCCAGCTTTGCGTGGATACAACCCGCAGCGGCAGATCCGGGCAGACAGCCAGACCTTCTGACCAACCCGGTAAGTAGGTGCTGGGGTCCTCCGTCGGTTGGCACCACGGCGTAGCTGGTTCCAGACTTCAGGAGCACAGTGCGAGCCTGGGCCCAAGTGCGGCGGCAGCCGGGCATACGCAAGAGCAGACGGACAGGTGGCATCCGCCTCCTGGCTGGCAAACAGTGGAGGTTGATACCCGTAGACACACTGAAAGGGGGAGAGCCCGGTGGAGGAACTGGTGAGTGAATTATGGGCATATTCCACCCAGAGCAGGTGTTGAGCCCAGGCCCGGGGATTTTGGGAAGCCACACACCTCAGTGCCTTCTCCAGCTCCTGGTTCATGCGTTCAGTCTGGCCGTTTGACTGCGGGTGGAATCCAGACGATAGGCTGGCGGTGGCCCCAAGGAGATGACAGAACTCCTTCCAAAAGGTTGCTGAGAATTGCGGGCCCCGGTCTGACACTATATCCTGGGGTAGGCCATGGATACGAAACACATGTTCCAGGACCACCTGGGGAGGTCTCTTTAGCAGAGGGTAGTTTGGGAAGGGGGCACGAAGTGGGTCATCTTACTAAAGCGGTCAACAATGGTAAGGGGATGACTGTGTGTCCGTCAGAGGGCGGAAGGCCCGTAACAAAGTCCAGTGAAACGTGGGACCAGGGCCTCTTGGGTATGAGTAGGGGTTGCAGCAACCCAGCAGGAGGCTGGTTGGGAGTCTTGTTTGTTTACAAGTGGGACAAGCTCGGATGAATTCTCGGACATCCCGTCTCATCCCCCCGCCACCAGAAGCTGGCGGACCAGATGAAGGGTGCGAGTGATGCCGGGATGACAGGCCAGACGGGATTCGTGCCCCCACTGAATCACAGGTGACCTGAGATTTGCTGGAACAAACAGACGGTTGGGGGCGCTGGTGCTCGGACCTGGCTGGTCCCGAAGAGCCTCCATGACCTGCTTCTCGATCTCCCAGGTGAGGGCCGCTACGACCAAGTGGCTGGGAAGAATGGGAGCTGTCATGGCGGTGGTCTCGTCCTTCTGAAACATCCGGGAAAGAGCATCAGGTTTGATGTTGCGAGATCCCGGGCGGTAGGAGAGCGTGAAATTGAAGCGCGTAAAGAACAGAGACCACCGCTGTTGACGGGAGTTCAGCCTCCTGGCTGTTTGGATATACTCCAGGTTCTTGTGGTCTGTCCACACTACGAATGGTTCCTTTGACCCCTCTAACCAGTGCCGCCATTCTTCAAGGGCGAGCTTGACAGCCAACAGCTCGCGGTTCCCAATGTCGTAGTTGCATCTCGGCAGGGGTTAGCCGACGGGAGTAGAAGGCACAGGGGTGCATCTTGCCATCCTCAGCTGCTCTTTGAGAAAGCACTGCACCCACTCCCACGTCCGAAGCATCTACCTCCACCACAAACTGCCTTGCTGCATCTGGCATCTGGAGGATGGGAGCAGAAGTGAAACATGTCTTGAGGATATTGAAGGCCTTATCAGCAGCTGATGTCCATTGGTACGGTTGTTTAGTGCTGGTTAGCGCCCGTGAGGGGTGCAGCCACTGTGCTATAGTTTCTGATGAATCTCCTATAAAAGTTGGCAAAGCCCAGGAACTGTTGCAACTTCTTCCGAGACTCAGGAACTGGCCAGGAAGTGACAGCCGACACCTTCGTGAGATCCATCTGAATGCTGCCCTCGGTCACCACATACCCCAGGAATGAAACGGTCTTGGCATGGAACTCGCACTTCTCTGCCTTCACGAAAAGAGAGTTCTCCAGCAGGCGGCGCAGGACCAACCGGACGTGGTGCGGTGTTCTGACAGAGTCTTTGAGAATATTAAAATATCGTCAAGGTACACAAATACGAACGTATTTAGCATGTCCCTGAGGATATCATTCACTAGGGCTTGAAAAACTGCTGGGGCATTGGTGAGGCCGAAGGGCATGACGAGATATTCATAGTGGCCGGTTGGTGTGTTGAACGCTGTCTTCCATTCGTCTCCCTCCCTCATCCGCACCAGATGGTAGGCATTGCGAAGGTCCAGCTTAGTGAATACAGTGGCTCCCTGCAGCAGTTCGAAGGCAGACGAAAGTAAGGGCAGTGGGTAGCGATTCTTAACCGTGATGTCGTTCAGACCCGGTAATCTATGCATGGACGAAGAGAACCGTCCTTCTTGCCGACGAAAGAAGAATCCCGCTCCCTGCGGGGGAAGACGACGGTCTAATTATCCCGGAGGCAAGAGAGTCATTAATGTAGTCCTCCATGGCCTTTCTTTCCGGGGCTGAGCAGTGAATACAGACGACCCTTGGGAGGTGCTGTGCCAGGCAGGAGATCAATCGCGCAGTCATAGGGTCTGTGTGGGGGGTAGAGATGTCGCCTTGGATTTGTTGAACACCTCTTTCAGGCTGTGGTAACAGGCCGGAACATTGGATATGTCGGAGGTAGCGCTAGATCCTTCCCGGTGAACGGGCAGGGTGGCCCCCCTTAAACAGGTCTGGTGACAACTCCTTCCCCACTCACGGACTGTTCCTGTCTCCCAGTCGATGTGGGGTTGTGCTGACGGAGCCACGGGTATCCAAGAATGAGTGGTTGGCCAGGTGAGTGTAGGAGGTGAAACTGGATGGACTCCTGGTGGTTTCCTGACAGCAGGATTGTCACAGGGGCGGAGATATGAGTGACAGTGCCAAGATGATGCCCATCCAGGGCTCGTGCAGGAATGGGTTGTGTCAGTTGATGATGCTTCATCGCCCAGTTGCTGTGCAAGCTCAGGGTCCATGATGTTTGCTTCGGCTCCGGAATCACAAGGGCGGCCAATGTATGAGTCTTGTCGAAAGCTGAAGGCGGAGATGAAGCAGGGTCTTTCGGATGGAGGGGAGACTGAAGGCTTGTTGAGCTCACCCGGATCTCCCCTACACCTGGTGAGCTGCGGCTTTTGCCGGACAAGTAGCGACACGGTGATTCTCGCCACCACAGTAGAGGCAAAGGTTGGAGCTTAGACGTCGCCGACGCTCCTCGGGAGTCGAGAGGCACGGCCAATCTCCATGGGCTCAGGCTGATTGAGTTGGCTGTGGGACTTGACAGGCAGGGGCTGGACAGAAGCGGTATCGACCCGAGTACGGATGGCAGGTTGACTGAGACGGCCCTTCTCCCTCCTCCCGGTCTGTGATACGGCGGTCAATGCGAACGGCAAGGTAATGCATCGCGTTGAGGGCGGGTCATGGGAAACAAGTCGCCTGATATAGTCGCAGGCTATGGAGGAAGGCTTGCACCAGTGCCTCTAGGTTAAAACGAGCTTTGACTGGCCAGGGTACGAAAGTCAATGGAGAAGTCTGCCACTGTCCGATTGCCCGACGGATGGTGAGAGAGCTTGGACGCTCGGCTGTTGGCGAGCCTAGGTCAAAGACCTTTAACATCTCCCTCCTCAAAGGCACGAAGGAGGCACAGGCTGGGGTTTGCGGTCGAATTCCGCCGTTCCACAACCGAGCTCGACCGGTGAGATGTGTGATGACATACCCCACCTTGGCTCCCTCTGTTGAGAAAGTCCTGGGCTGTGGAGTGCAAACTGGATTCGGCAGCTGCTCAAGAATGGTTCTTACTTGCTTCTGGTTGCCATCAAAACGTTCCGGTTCCCAATCTTGGTTCAGGAGCGTGGGGATCTGGTGGCAGCACTGCCGGGCCTGCAGCATTGGGACCTCCAGCGGAGGGATGAAGGAGTATCGGTGGTACAGGAACAAAAGGACCAGGGGGGTGCAGGTGGAGTAGCCGGGCTTGAGAGTAGTTGCAGGGCTTGGGCTAGCGTTGTTGCTGCAGTTGGAACTGTTGTTGCGCTGGTTGAATAGCTGGAGAAGGGAAGGCGATGTCGCCAGCCATCCGATTTATGTCTCCCCAGAGCGTTCCAGTCGCTGTAGGGCAGTCCTCTCTGGCTCTTCCTCCATCGTGGTCAGGAGTGCGCTGGGTCCATGAGGGTCAGATCGTTCTGTCACGAACAGAAGAGGACCCAAGAGCGCAAGTTCAAATTCAGAGTTCTTTATTCAAGGTTACAGGCGGGAAGAGGAGTCCCAGGGGTGTCAGGGGTCTTTCAGGGTCCTCCTGTGGGTACCTGTGCTCCGGGGGTCACCAAATGTCCGGGGGTGTCCAGTCCAAGTGCTTAGTGTGTGTGTTCCCAGTGATGGAGCGGCGATCGGGCTGAGGGTGGTGAAACGCCTGGGCACGCTCATCTGGTGGTCGGAGACCTGGGAAACACACACACACAACAGCAATATGAATGGCAGGCAGAAGTACAGATCAGGGCTGGGCAAATATCGTGGTGAGAGACAGAAGGCAGAAACTGAAGTTACCGGAGGGGCTGAAGATCGGAGAGTAGTCGAGGTCCAGAAGGCAGGTTGGGATAGACGGGCAGTAGAACAAGGAGGCAGTCAAGAAAGGATCGGTATCACAAACAGGAGTCAGAGCGCAGACAGGCAGGTTACTGGTCCGGGTTTGAAGACGATCTGACAGGGCTTGATATACTGGGAGAGGTAGTGGGGAAATGCAGTTCAGCTGGCAGAGTAATTAGAACAGAGTGAGGCAAGGTGAGGATGGTGAGTGGGAAATGCAGTGCAGCTGGCCAGGTAACAAGAGCAGAGCAGGGCAGGTGGAGCTAGTTAGGCTGAGTAGAGAGAGGGAGGTGAGCAGAGTGGAAGATAATTGAATGCAATTAATGTTGCTACCAGGGGAGAGAGAGTGCTCATGACACA